>NW_022990700.1:1227465-1365406 GCF_902827175.1 Gymnodraco acuticeps
CTCTTTTTATGTTTCTTTTTATGTTTCTCTGCCCTTTTCTTACAATCGTTTTAAGTTGTATTTTTCCCTCTCTTGCTCTCACCATAGTACTCGTCACCCCGAAGGGCACAGACAAGGCTCTAGTTCTGCTGTCTTCCTGTGGAGCTAAAGTATTACTGAATGGCTAAGAGCTGACATGTCTGTGTGAACATGTAGTTTCTGGTGAGTTATCACTAGAAACACCCGGGCAGCCAAGCAAAGAGAAATTCCTACAAACCGCATTTACAAGCCTGTAATTCTACTGTGTGCGCTGCTATTAAAACCTGACACAGGACTGAGCCACTTACATTTGTAAGTAGCGAGAATCTAAGGTCAAATTAATGTTTTTATCCACTCAATTAAATCAGACTCCATTTGCTTTTTTTCCATTTCTAATGTCTTCATAAACAAAACGAAAAGGGTATGAGATGCTTTGCTGGTAGCAGCTATGAGGACCTTGAGACCATTCCAATACACGCAGTTTCACAGCATTAACTGCGTAATTGCTTTCGGTTTGAATATATCAGCCAGTTTTGCATCTTTCAAACTACCATTATGTGTCTTATATTTCTTTTTTTGAGGTAATATAGTCAGTCGATGTTTGATGGATCGCCATGAACATTTCTACAGGCGTTCATGCTCCCCAGAGGATAACGCACTCTGACTTGGATGTCCTTATTTATCCTCTAGCGCCACCATGAGGTTGACTTTTTGGGTTGAAATATCTCATACATTTTTGAGCGAGGATGAAATGAAATTTGCTACAGACATTTAAATATATTTGAAAAGTGCAATTATGTTTTCAATTGTTGCAACTTGTGTATTCGTCAAGGGGTTATCTCACTTCACCATCAGATCAACATTTCACTTTGGCCAATACTTTTTTGACCAATACTTTTTTGACCAAATAATAAATCACTTTTCTTTTAGAGCAAAACACTTAAAGACTTTAGTTGAGCCATGACTCATCACAACATCATGTAACATTTTCACTGCTGCATTTCAAGAAACACTGAAATGCTACAGCAAACTGACATATTTGAAACAAAGAAACAAGCCTGCTTTCCAAGATATTTTAACAATGTTAGTTTTAGACTCTTTACAGGCTTTTTTTCACTGGACAAAAAACCCACTTTCAACCATTTACATTCTGCTTTTGTGATCTGTGGGAAAGTTAACATTCGGCATTTATTCCTGGTGCAAATAAGGAACGAGTGCACCTGAAAAAGGTAAGAGCATGCGTGTATTCTGTTAATGGGAAAATAGTCTATTGCCTATATCGGGATGTCTTTTGTGTTTACAAAATCTGCATATCATTTTTGAGGAAAAAATGTATAGGAGAAAGGCACTGATAGCAGAAAACACATTTCAAAAGACTCACAAGACTGTTTTTCAAACAGTAAATTGGATTTGAAAGATCCTTGAAGCCCAAATTACAAAAATACCAAACATGAACATAACAATAGGAACTCTTCTCTGAGTCTCAACTAAAACTGTATTTCCCAGATGTCCATTTCATGCATTAATCCAAAGGTACACACTCTCATCATCACTAATTCATATCTACTGCATTATCCCCTATAATCCTGATGTCACAACCTGAACCAGAGGAGCTGTCCAGTGACCTGAAATGCAACGGCATCAAAAACATGACACAAAAATCATCAAGTCATCATGACTCTGGAAAAGGCCAGAGGAAACCCCCTGATGGAGCAGTACACCTCCATGTCATATGACACTGTTCACACCATTTGTTTCTGATTTCATTCTCACCAATATTGACTCATCGGCCTGTGTGAGGAGTGATACAGAGTGTTATGTGTGTGTGTGTGTGTGTGTGTGTGTGTGTGTGTGTGTGTGCGTGCGTGCGTGCGTGCGTGTGTGTGTGTGTGTGTGTGTGTGTGTGGGTGTGTGTGTGTGTGTGTGTGTGTGTGTGTGCGTGTGTGTGTGTGTGTGCGTGTGTGTGTGTGTGTGTGTGTGTGTTGTGTGTGGGTGTGTGTGTGTGTGTGTGTGTGTGTGTGTGTGTGTGTGTGTGTGTGTGTGTGTGTGTGTGTGTGTGTGTGTGTGTGTGTGTGTGTGTGTGTGTGTGTGTGTGTGTGTGTGTGTGTGTGTGTGTGGGTGGGTGGGGGGGTGAGGTAATAAGTAGAGTCTGTAAGTAGCATTGTGGTGGGAGGAAAGGTACTGGCTGTTATTGGATGTAGAGTGGGAGGCAGGCTGGCAGAAGCAGGGCTCCCCTGGTTACTGTTGCTCTGTGGGTGGCTGCCCGCAACCAGGCTCTCCTGATGACACTGTCGCTGGGCTGAGGGGGCGAGGGCCGGGACTACCTCTCTCCCGACTCTTTATAATGCACACCCCCTTCCTGTTGTCCTTTCTTCTCTTTTTACCCACCTACACAATCTTTCGCTTTCTTTCAACATCAGTTCCTGCTTCTCGCGGTCCCCCAGCTCTCTTCGGTTATTGGGTTTTCCTCAGTCTCTCTCCCACGCTGGCCCCCCACTCTCTGGTCTTGAATGGAGGTTTCTGAACTCTGCAATGGTCTGAAGAAAGACCTTTTCTCCACCGCCCCAGCCTCTCCAACAACCCGCCTGAACCCCCTGCTCTCCTTTACCTGTTGCTTTGTTCTCTTTTTACTTTCCCCTCCCAGCTTTCTTTGTCATATCATTCCCACCATGTACCACAGCCACACTTCACTAACTTTCTATCTTTTATCATCTCTCTCTTCGCTTTGACCATTACATTGTGCGTCATGTTTTGTGAGTGTTTTGAATAAGCTATGAGGAGCTATCTTTATTGCTTGGTCTCTTTGTGTGTGTGTGTGTGTGTGTGTGTGTGTGTGTGTGTGTGTGTGTGTGTGTGTGTGTGTGTGTGTGTGTGTGTGTGTGTGTGTGTGTGTGTGTGTGTGTGTGTGTGTGTGTGTGTGTGTGGGTGTGTGTGTATCAGTGAGTGTGGGTGTGTGTGTATTAGTGAGTGTGTGTGTGTGTGTGTGTGTGTGTATCAGTGAGTGTCTGTGGTCAGCTGTTCTTAGTGCTACACAGCTGATGTCAGATTGGAAAGTCTCAAAGCAATAAGGCAGTAATCTCTTAAAGGCCCAGAGGCTTTTAAGTCCACACGTTCTCTCATCTCTCTCCTTGTACTCTCTAACCTCCCTCCCTTCTTCTCACCTTTAGAAAGAAAGACCATATTACCTCTAAATGGATCTTTTGGTGCGGCGATGCCCTCTTAGCTCTCACACACATACACACTGATGCATACAGGCGTGCTTACACACTCACAAAAGCACATGTACACACACTCCTGCTCCACTGGACGCTTTGCACCCACCATCTTTATGAAGCTGAGAATTATCCCACCATAGGTAATCATAACTTGCCATACCTGGGACTCGTACAAATACACCTTGGCTCTTTTATTTTATAATGTGTATACAATGATCTAATATAAAGGCCACAGGCCAGGGCTTGATAGTCTTGAAACCAGTGGGAATATTCTATGACCCAATGCTATTTTCAGTCTCTCGATCGTGTCACATTTTTGTGGCAGGACAAACTGCAACTGTAGCATATTTCCCTGATCTTTCTGTGTGTTTACACCAAGGAGTTACTCCAGAGCACAGAAGCATTAAAAACCATGTCTTCATAGCAGCGTGGACAGAAATAGAAGCAGGCTATGTCGTTTGATACAAAATGCGCGCTTAGGGTGAGAATGAAACTGGACGGGCAGACAGGCAGGAGATAGAGCGGCCCCCCAGCTAACACTTACACCACAATATGTCTGGGATATATAGCACACAGAGGATCCATACTCCTGTTGGTCAACAGTACAGTCATTTAATACAGACCTGTAGGAGCCTGATGTGCTGATGTGCATATGCATCCCACAATATGTTCCACTGCCTCAAAGTTTAGAAGAAACTTGTGCTGATAGCACTTCTGGAAAAGTTTATATTCAGTACGCAAGTGCCAGAACTGCACCGACTAGGAATGGGCCTGAGATGCAAAGATAGACTTTAGTTGGATCCTGTCTCTATAGCAACCACTTTAGGCAGTTGCTGTGGTAATCACTAGCTGTTCCTGCCCCTGGCATCCTTAAGTGTTTGAAGTTGTCCCAGAGGTGCTCTGCTGAAAGGGTTAACTCCACCGCTCCCCTCGTAGACGTGTTCGTCGGCACGCTTATACGTCTCTTTGATGTTTCCCAGTGAAGGGGTTATCTGGCATCCGGGGCTATCTGGAGGTGTTGGGAGTGAACAAGCGGCGAGCCCCTGTCTGACATTGATGCTAAAGCCAAAAGAATAGGTCAATGTGTCTGCTGGTTTGTAGATGCGCTACACAAACGAGATGCCCACCACTCAGCAGCATGGCGCCCCGGGGTGAAGGGGTGTCAGAAGCCGTTAGCCAAAGAAAGGCAACGAGCGCTGTCACCAGTCAGAATGGCAGATGTCCATGCGACTAGGCAGGGTGGCACATGAGGGCACGGGACAGGCCAGAACTGGCTTGTAGAGGCTGTCCCCTCCGGATATGGCAGGAAGCAGACAGAGGCATTTCCAACATGGGCAGCAGACGGGACCCACCACGGCTCGATCGGTCTTAAATTTAGAGCCACATTAAAGGCTGACAAACTTGATTATGAGCTGATAACGACAGCGACCTGATGGAGTCATGTGTGCATATGTGTGTGTTTTTCTTATTCATCCATCTTTTTAGAACCAAGGCTTTAAGACCCTAAATGAAAACATTTCTGCGAAGGGGAACTCCTCGCCTATTAAATGAATTGCATTCGCTAAATGTTGATGATAGAAAATAGGGAGTGAATATAAAGATTCAATGAAGGAAAACGTTGTCATCATGGTCACTAATTAGTAACACTCAAGCCGGACAACCCTCAGGTTAGAATTGTCTGTGTATTGAATGAATGAAAACTTTATTACAGACTCACGGTCCAGATAAAAGACACGACATTACATTGAAAATAATGTATTGAATCACACTTCAAACTAATGATTTAGACCATTATTTTATCAGGAAATTGTTTATGGAGGTTATCATTTAATTGAGAGGGAGACATTTTCTTATAGACTGCTAAACAACCGTACTTCTTTTTGCAACCAGTGGTGTCGCCACCTTATGGCCATTACAGTAACTACAGGTTTAGCTCTAAATCTACAAAGACTGATAAGCTCCACGCTCATACAGTCATGCATTCAAGAATCAATGAAAGATTCAATTACTGTGAAAGAAAATATTATTGTCCGCAATTTACAAAAAAATGAGATACCAAAAAACATTGTACTAATGTTTTACGGCGTTCAGTTTCAAAAGAGACTGTCTTGTAAATGTAATGGTGTGAGAAACACTCAGTGTCGAAAGCCATCAGTAATGTATTGGTTGACAGAATAATTATGGACTGTGGCTAACAGGACTTCAATCAATCTGGAAATCATTTCTTAGCCTTAGGCAGAACGTGCCTTCTAGCTTTTCTTTTTCTATTCTGGTGTGGAAAACCTTGCGGAAATCAGGAAAGGAAGGACAACTGAAGATAAGAAAGGTAAACTTCTGCACATGACATAATGGGTGTTTGCAGGAGATCCATACACACCTGTGAGACAGCTTTGCATTTAATTAGGCTCAAAACCTGAGCACCAAACGACAGTCCTCGGATGTCGGTGGCCCAGGAGCGTGAGAGCGAGGTGAATCCCAGGAGTTTATGCGGCACTTATGTAAGCTCTGATCTGATGTGCTGGCAGGCCCTCTCTGCTTACTTCTCCACACTCTTTATCTCCCCTTTCCCCCGCTCTTCTTCTCCCAGAGATTACCTCGATTACTCTGGCAAGACATCAGAAGGAAATCAGAAAACATGGAGAACGAAAGCAAAGAATTACTGTTGCATGACTGAAAGTGTGGCTTTATCATAGCTAGAGGGCAACTGCCATCTCCCAGTACTCTTTGGTCAAATAAGAGATTCTGTTTTTTCCCCTCGTTTTCTTTTCCTGGATCATAACAGATGCATGTGAGCACTGACCAGACTGACAGCTCTATGTGCGGAAATAGTTTAGCCATGTGGTTCATGAATAAAGTATCCGTTTAAGATCAAACGTACAGCAAACTTCAATTCAGTTGACAGTCTCTTCAAAGGCCCTGCAGAAGATGGAGCTGTGGAAGATACATTATTGTAAAGCCATCACAACAGAAGACAATATTTATCATGCCATATTGTTTTCCGTGTTTAATTATAAATCTATATGTGAAGCAAACCCTATTTTTTGTCCCACTGTGTTCCTGCGTGTACACACACCAGCATATCATCGGGAGTGATTGGCTCATAAAACATGTCTTATCTGCTAATACTGAATGAAGAAAGCCCATCATCTCGCCAAGACTTAAGACAAGCCTTTGGTTCCCCCTGCCTTTGTTTTCATCTCTGATGGAAATAGCAACACATGGGCCACTGTGTTTGTCTTTAAGATGGCACACAGCTAATCCTGTGTGAAGCTGGAGGGATCTCTCCAGCTACTCTTGTCAGCGTTGATTTGTCAACAACAATCTTTTCATTTCCTCTGTAAGCTGACATCTTGTCTGTGCGATAATGTGATGCGCTCAAAAAACCAGCCTGACACTCTGCTACAGAACAAGTGGTGCCTTTGTGGGTTCCTGCACTGTTGCTTTAAAAATAAAAGCTCAACAATTTAACAAACAAGCCAACCAAGAAAAATAGTTGACTTAACTGTGGTGTTTCTGAGGACGCAGGAACAAAAGAAAAATCATATGGAGAGCCCATTTAATCATGCAATTGTTTGAAATAAGGGGACAAGCATTGAAGGTAATTAAAGATTTCTACCATGGCTGCCTGGCTGGTGAATGTGGAGCTATGAGCAGAAAAAGCAAAACAACAATTAAAAAACCTCAATAGGAACACCCAGCTTAAAGCAGGCAATCATGTCCGAGATGTTGGGCCTAAATGAGGATGTTGTTTTCTCTTTTCTGTTCTGTCAATCTCCGCCAGAAAGCGATTTCCTCCTGAAGAGTGGCGGCCAGGGCTAAAAGCATGTTTTAATAAGCGCACTGACACATCCATCTTTGTTTCTGAGAGATAAGTCACAACGAGCGCAGAGCAAAGCATCCTGGGCTAGCTGGAAGGATGCCCATTGCTGCATATCAGTCGGATGTGCTTAGGCACACAAAAGCACATACACGTGCACTTACATTCAAGCACACATGCACACACTTACATACAGAAGAGCTGTCACCCTAACTTAAATCCTATTTATCACCAAACCAATGGAATTTTTCCTTGGAGCCGAAGGTGGTTGGCATGTTCACTTTATGCCTTCTCGGAGATTAGTGAATTCAGCCTTGCTCTGTTCCCACTGTGTCTCCTTTTAAGTCTTCCCTCTCATACTCCCCCTTCCTCTTCTTCTTCACATCATTGCGCTGCATTAAATGTGCTTTTATTTGTTTATTTATTTGTTGTTTTTCATCTGGGGGAAAAAGGACTGAAGTC
This sequence comes from Gymnodraco acuticeps, assembly GCF_902827175.1. Taxonomy (NCBI): domain Eukaryota; kingdom Metazoa; phylum Chordata; class Actinopteri; order Perciformes; family Bathydraconidae; genus Gymnodraco; species Gymnodraco acuticeps. The sequence goes on from NW_022990700.1 coordinate 1,234,978, forward strand.
TCAGATACCTGGGACTTATAGCTGGCTGGGGCTGGCAGCTGCGCTTGTGATTGAGGAGCGTGACAGAAATGTCCTCATTAGGTCTCCACAAATGCTGTGAACAGAGGCATGCTGCACAGGAGAGGAAGAGAGAGGGGAAGAGAGAAGAGGAGAGGAGGAGAGAGGAGACGAAGGAGAGGAGACGAAGCAAGGAGAGAGGAGAGAAAAGTTTGCAAGCTTTTGACACTTGGCGCCTTTTATCTGTGCAGCATCTCAGGGTTTAAAGTAATGTGTGAAAAGATATTCATGCACAAGCACACACGCAGAGGCACAAGTTCACTCTCTCCCTCTGACACACACACAGTCACACCGTACATTGGAGTAACTGTATGTCATTATTATACACTATTAATTAAAGAGAAATAATAGAAGCCAGATGAACTTCTGTTCAGCCTAATTATCATGTCTTTGATACCAAATTGCGCATAAAAAGAGAGTTAAAGCATGGCGGTAAAAGAGAGAGACATCATGGTGGTTCAGACTGGGACTTGGGACTTTGGGAGTGGAAGTTGGTGAGAGGAGGATCTTACGCTGCATCCCAATATGGCACCCATAACCCTTCCTGGAAATCAAAGCTCAATTCTTTTAATTACAGAATGAGTTGAGACCCACACACACAAAGGAAGATAAAGACAGAGACAGACCACAGGGAGGAAAAAAGGGCGAGGAAATGAAGGGATGGAACAAAGGGGAAACGGCAGGGGGTAAAGGGGTTGAGGGAACTGTTGCTCAGGGGAAAAACGGCAACAACAAACAAACAACAATCATCCGTTTTATCTTGCTGCCTTTCTTCCACATCTCGTCCTCTGCGTGCATCTAGTGATCTCTGAACTCGGCGCTTCCACACCAACTCCCCTGTTGCCTTGTTTACATGTTGTTGCCGCTGCTGCCTTCGCTGCACATTGATCATTAACATCATTATATGTCTATGATACTGCATGTCGAGTCACAAATCAGCTTTCCATATCCTTTCTGCTGGTATAATGATCAGACTAACTTTGCAACCTTTGTTGAAATGTCTCTTGCCTTTAAAGTGCCGTGAAGAAACACCTGTTTGTTGTCGATGTGACCGCTCTCACTCTCTGTATGAGAGATGAGATTCCACATATGAGAGTGAGGGGCAGGCGCAGCGATGCCGGACTCAACAGGAGTGACAACGGGGTGATCAGCAGCGGCTTTCGGGAGAGGTATTCAGCAATCAATGCAATGTGAACAAGTCAAGTAGGGAGAAGACACATGGATGGAGATGTGGTAAGAGAAATAGGAAAAGTCAAAGAGATTGGGGAGAGGGAGAGAGGAGAAAGAGGTGGCACAGCTGAGGTTGACACTAATGAGGAGCCTTTGTGATGGGACCTGACAGAGGAGAAGAAAGCAGAATCCCCCGACACCGATGCTCCACAACACTCCTCCGCTTAATTGGGAGAGCCAGAGCCCACAACGAGGGTGTGTGTGTGCGTCAAAAAAGTGTGCAAATGTTTTAGGAGGAGTAAGTGAATGTAAGACAAAGTAGACATATATATTCTCACGTAATTAAGCCTACATATTGTATATTGGTGGATACATATATAAAAGTGCCAATAGGTATTCACAGCTTGCTCCGTGTTCTTGGTGGATTTTCACACTTTTGGGTCCAGAATTTCACGCTTTTAGTTGATGTTGGCGAGATACGCAGCTTAAAGCATTACATGCACGCTGATGGCTCTGAGGTTCACACATCGGATATCTGCCATCTTCTCACATTCTTTAAAAGTGTCAGGAATCTAATGTAATAAACTTTCCGTCTTGCAGCACCCACAAATATACATGCACACTGTACTCACGCATTCACTCCAGAGCCCGCACTTACACGCTTGTATGAACTGAGGATTTGCACTCGGCATTGCAGTGCAGCACTCGTGCACAATGCATGCACTTAAAACGTGCACTTGTGTGCGGACACAAGTGCGGACACTCGTTCGTTCCCTGCGGTGCAGTTTCCATCTTTGATTCTGAATCAATCATTTGTTATTTATCAGAGGGGATTTGTGTCATGAAGGCTGATGCCAACTCCATTAAGAGGAAAAAACAACACAACAGCAGTGAAAAAGCCAAAGCAAATCCCTGCTCTGATGCGATTATAACACACAACCAAATCAGGGCTGACTTGAATAGACACAGAACACAAAATCATATTAAGGGAAATTCGATGTGCATGGCATTACATTGCTCTCAATCTCCCCTCTGTTCTTTTTCTGCTCCTCTCTCCCCTCATTCTCTCTTTGACTTTGTTACTCCATTTCTTCCTGTCCTTCTTTCTATCTGTCATCATCACCACCGCCTCCCGATTTTTCAATGCCAGTGACCTGAAAAATGTGTTGCCAGTGACTTATACGGTCGCTTCCTCCTCTCTGAGCTGATCCTCTGTTTTCTGCTGCCTGCAGTGAGTCTTCTATCCACCCTTTCCCCTAGGGACAAACTGTGTTAGCTACTCAAGTCACAGGTAGCACCCAGGCTTAACAGCAACGGATTGAAGCCAGACACCATATTATTTTCAACAATACCTCAGTTTTACGGTAACAGATGAAAGACAAGCTCTTAAACACTGTTGAAATGCGGCCACAGCAAAAGCTCTTGCAATAATGTTTGATTTTAATGACAAAATAGCTATGCTGCAAGCATGTGAAAAAAAGGAAAACATCAGCTTTGCGATCAGCCAGAGAGGTGAGTCAGGGAGAGGAACTGCGAGGGGTGTACAGTATGGAGAGCGCGAGAGAGAAGAAGCTGAAGAGATAGATAGAGTAGGGTTGTTATGTCAGAGGCAGTCGAGCTGCTCTCATCTTGCCATTATCTCAAGCACCCTCACATTACCATAATAATGGCTTTTAACCAAATGTAACACTCTACAAAGCAGCACAGGCAGAATCTGTTTTAACCAAATGTAAAACACTCATCGAAAGGCAGAATCAGAGGGGCTTAACGTTAACATCACCACAGACCCACGAGTGCTGTGTTGAAGGCATGTGTGGGTTTGAGTGGGAGTTTCAGGCTGGATATAGTCTAATGATGTAGTCTTGATTATACATATAATATACACAAATCATTTCTGTGTCATATAGGCACCCACAGATATACATCACTGTTCCACTGTAAATGTTCTGCAGCCATGAGAGATGTTTTCGATGTGTGTGTGTGTGTGTGTGTGTGTGTGTGTGTGTGTGTGTGTGTGTGTGTGTGTGTGTGTGTGTGTGTGTGTGTGTGTCATCCCCAATCATGCTACACGTGCTGTACATACATGTGTCTATGTGTATACGTGCGAGTGTGTGAGTCAGAGTTGAGCTCCAGGTCTGGCCAGGTACTCTGCATGTGTTTCCCCTGTCCAGATGGCCTCTCGGCAGGCCTGGGCCGGGGCGCAGGGTGTCCTCCTGCCCTCCCACCCAGCCACCGCAGAAGGTCGACTCGACCGCGCCACCCCCCCGCCCGCCCTGCGATCCCGCCTTCCAGACCAACTGCTCATTGCCAGAGGAGGAAAAACAGCCAAAAAATTGCATTGAAAGCCAGTTTTTGCCATCTATGTCATTAAGCAGGTACATACAATAATGACCTTCTGACCAGGTCAACACCTATGGAAATGACATGTGTCTCCTCTTCTTCTTTCTCTCTCATACAGTAGCTCACATTTATTTCTTCCGTCTTTTCACTACATTGCTCTATCTTCTTTCTCCTCGTCTTCCTTTTTTCCGCCGTGTCTCTAGTGTTACGGTTATGGTGCGAGTGTATGTGTGCAGTGTGAGGTGCCAGGAGGGTGTGGAGACCCACAGATGGTCAGGGTGGTTCCCACTCAGTGAGATCTGGGTTGAAGCCCGCTCTCAGATTAGTGGGCCTCGCTCGTGAAGCACCTCCCACAGGTTTCTGGGCAGACCTGGATTTGACACAGAGGTTTTGTTTCGTTACAGTGCGACACTCATCGGGAAATCATATTGTTTCTGTCAGCTCTTAAAAACAGGCATCTCACCATCTCAGACTGTGTATTTGTTCTCATTGTTTACATTTGAGTATTCACTTTGAGTATTCCTGGAAGGGAGATTTAGCTGTCTGACCAAAATGTGCATGTAAGTATTAATCTAAATTGCTGGGGGGCTAAAATCTTATTTCTTTTGTATTCTTTATCTAAATGTTGGGGTCTTTCTTGGACTGCAGAGTTAAAAAACAATGCAGTCCCTTGACAATTATTTCCAATGTATCCTATGGCAGAAAAACTACAATAAAATAGCAAAACAAAGGCAACTCTGCAGCCACCACGACAAAAACAACAAACAACAAATCTATGGATACACATTATCGCCAAGGGGTTCCTGAATGAAAACAGATTTAGATAATAAGCGTAACAAGTTAGAAAAAAGTTTCGGAAAATATTTTCCCAGGTTAAACGTGTGCAGAGGGTCAGTTTGGGAGCAGAGGTTTTGCTGGTGGCTCTCTGGCTCTGTATTTAGTGTTGTGTTCAAGGACACATCAGCAGGATGAATGCCCCGCCAACACACCTCAATGCTCTTTTTGGTAAATGCTCAGTAGATGCTATAGAACTGGCCAGACAGCAATCCTGATTAATGAGTGGACATGACAGAACGTATAGCGGGGTGATGGTGTCACAGTATGGGGAGCAGCATCCCATTGGTTTAACCCCCAGCGTGCCATTACAGATCCTGTCAGCTGTCATCCTTCACACACACATATATGTTCATGTACACACATGAATACATGCCGATACATACATGCGATATCCCACACACACTCACAGACAAGCCCTAATGAATGAATTATAATCACAGTCAGTCTGTTTCTGTGTATTGGGTACTAATAGGAAGTGACAGGGGCTGCGGCGATGTACTCATCACTCCAGGCTCCCTGCCTTCCCCCCCCTCCCCCCAATCACCCGGTTTAGCTTTGACATTTCTATCTTTGTAGTGTGGTCACCTGTCATTCTTTGAGCTGCCTGTTAGCTCATCACTGACACAACTGCATGAGCATGAACACACACACACACACACACACACACACACACACACACACACACACACACACACACACACACACACACACACACACACACACACACACACACACACACACACACACACACACACACACACACACACACACACACACACAGCAGGCACAAACTCATGCATTCTGCTCTAATCTAGTAGTTTCGTACAAATAATGTAGAAGTTGACATGCCTAAACCCAAATACATTTTTGTCCGTGTTCAAAGTTCATTCAGCCTCATGTTGCTACATGTACTTGGTGTGTGATACAATACAATATTCTTTGTAGATGATTCTTTCCTGCAGATCCAGAGAGGATAGAAATCATACATACTAAATACTACTTAATGCTAAAAGAAAATACATAATGATGTTTACAACATATTGCTTCTGTGCACAGACACACCAACTGACTATTGCAAAACACGCATGGCCTACATCAATGTTACCGTATACATGCAACTGTTGAGGAGTTTAATGGACATAGGCAGGAACAAGTGTTTGTAGTGCTTTAGACTGCTCTTGGGAACAGGTGATGTTATCTATTTATCTTGATTTCGAAATACAAAAATCAGAAAAATCCACAAGGTAAACAATACTTTAAAGTGTTAAGGGTTACGGTTATGAGTTATCAGTAGGTTAACCCTTTTACAGACTTACAATGTCCCCCGCAAGTATAGTAAGACACGTTTGTGTGCATAAAAAGGTGCAGGGTTCAGGGTCTGCAGCATACAGCAGAGTATAATAAATTAAGCCTGCACAGCAAATATGTGGCTTCTCACCTCATTCATTATGTAATGGGAGTAACAGCCCTCCTCCCCTCTCCTCACCTCCCTCTCTCCACCCGGTCCTCCCCTCAGCCTTCCCCTTCTGTTCACCACCTGTATGGGAACAGACTCTCTCCTCTCTCTGCATGACACTTCAATCTGTTCTTCTGCAGATAGAAGCATTGAGTGTTGGAATTTAATAACACATTTTATTTTAAAGATCTATTTCTTGTCTCCTGCACGTGCTGGTCGTGGACTGATATGCCTGGCAGCCACCTCAGGTCAAATTCAAAAGGTTAAAGGTCTGACATTTGAACACAGAGCCAGCAGGGTTGATGTTCACATACACGTGATGCTTCACGCACACATGCACTTGCGGGCATTTCTGCACGTAGTGTGTAACTCTGTGTCCATGTGTGTGCGTATTCGTGCATGTGTGCTTGTCTGTGACCTTAAGCAAATGGCTCACCGAATTTAAGATGGTCTGTATTTGACATATAGGCTTGACAAGCTTTGCCGCTTTATTACTACTGTCATTTTTCACGTTTGTTATGTCGCAGCAACATTTCATCAGTACTGTAAAAAGGCTGATAATCCAAATGTGTGACTTGAGAAAAGGAGTAGAAAAAACGTGAGCGTGGGTTAATACAGATGGATACAGATTGAACAGCAAGTGAAAGGAAAAATCATTTACATACTCGCTCTCACACACATGCAGGTTATCGAGAGGCGGCAACAGAGGGCCGATGATTCCTTCTTATTGCTAAAGATACTACTGATGACAATTTCATTAATCCTGTCAGTCCTCTCCCTCCATCTCTCTCAATCCCCCTCTGTTTCTCAGTCCCTTTATAGATGAAAGGCTTCCTCTTTTTCTGTCAATGGCCTGGAGTCATCTGAATTAAACATTGATTTTATCGAAGGTTTAGTTACTGCGCCCGTGACGGCTCGCTGCCTCCTCAAAAAAACCATGTCTCATCGCAGAGGAACGCGGAGCCAAGGAGAGAAGGATGAAGGAGATGAGAGAGGCAACAGTGGAAGTTAGAACAGAGAAGACAAGGAGGGGGGACTGACTTTTCGAGAGGAGGACATTAAAATGAAAGAAAGGAGACAGACGGGGACAGAGGGAGCCGAGGAGGCAGACACGGAGAACACAGGGGGGATGAGAAGAAAGAACAAGGGATTTGGCGAGCAGCAATTAAGAGAAGAAAAAGGGAGAGGAAGAGAGACTCAGCGGTGGATGAGGCAGGGCTCACAAAGAATAGAAAGGGGAAAGGGTTTTTTGAAGTGCAATGTTCAAATCTCTCTTGTGGTCCCGTCATTGTCCAACATCTGCCACAACTCATCTCTGTAAAAACTCCCTCCCATTCCCATTCTCCCTTACTCCCACCATCAGCAAAGAGACATCGTTGCTTATCAGCTGGGCCACCACTGCACAGGACCACGTTCTTCTTCTTCTTCTGAAATATTAAAAAAGCTACAGTTACAACATCCTCTCGTGCAGGCAGTCGCTGTTGCTTGCAGCGAAAGGATCACAGATGAAATAATTGTGCTTTGACGTGCATGTAAAAACTCCTCTGTTTCAAATCCATAACCTCTAGGAAGAGAGGGAAAAAAAGGTTATGTTGACACCCAGTTCTCGAACGCACCAGCCAAACTAAGATAAACAAAACAGGTTGACCCCTTGCTAGGAATACACAAACTTTGTAGTCACCTCCCTCTGGCCAAAACTTTTCTTCCTCTATGTTTCCTTCCCTGCTTCTTCCATTGGTGGTTTGTTGTTGGGCACCCTTAGGAGATGGGGAGATGAAAGGGGAGCCTGTCTCACGGGAGAACCAGCGTTGAACGGGGAGGCCCTGTGCCATCTCAGTACTCACCCCCGCAGCGGCAAGCCAACTCTGAGATGAAACATCTCCACAGTGGGACGACAAGGAGTTGGGTCATCTGGTTCACGGTCATCCCTGTACAAAAGAACATTGTACACACATATTTGCACACAGACAGACTTTGGAGGATGTGCATTCCAAGCGCGTTCACTGATAACAACTTCCTGCGCATTATTCATGTGCATAGGGTGTGGTAGACTCTAGGGACAGTGAGAAGCGAATTCAACATGGATAACAGCAAAAGTGCGTTAAGGAAGTAGAATAAAACTAATGGGCTAGTTTTCATAGAACTCATGAATATCTCTCTTCTCCTTCCCTCCCAAACTCTCCTCTCTAAAGTCTTCTGGAAGCTAATGGCGGAGTTTCCCTCACACCCCTGGCCCTGGGGTGCCACAGCTTTGACTCCCAGAGTGCACTTCTGCCCGAGGAATACCTCCGCACTTGGGTCAGTCTTTCTATCTCTTTCTATTTCTCTCGTGGGGTTTCTCACTCCCTCACTTGCTCTCTTTTTGCTGCAGTAGGTATGAATAATTAAACCTGTGTTTCCTCTCCTCTCATGTCTCTGTCTATCACACCCCCCCCCCCCCTCCCCCCTCCCTCACCGCTGTGTCTCTCACTCGGGCTGAAGTGTTATAACAGAAGTGAGTCATTTAGAAGAGGAAAAAGGCTGCAGATCAAGGAGAGTTGAGTTCAGTTTGGAACTTGGCATGTTACATAAGCTGTCACTGTGTGTTATTGGCTGAGAGAGAGGGATGGAGGAGAGATATAAACAGGAACAGAGTGAGAGAGAAAAGGGGAGACTGTGATAGTGGTGAACGGAAAGAGCTATTAAGAAAAGAGCGAAGGATCATGTGTGAGTTACCGGCATGTGGAGTTATGTTTCAACGTAGGTGATAAAGTAAAACTACTGCCCTTCATGGGAAAAGCACACATCACAATTGAAAAATAAAAACCTTCAGAACCTTAAGGATCAACTTGCTATCATAGTTTAAAAGTGAACTTTGCTTTCTAGTTTCTTGTGTTGTCACGGCTTACCAACAAGCAAGTGGTCCAAATAAATTCAAAAACATGTCCTATGTGAGGAATTAAAGTGTCTTGCACGATATAAGAAAACGACTAGTTCATTTGCACACCACGTATTCAATTCAAAAGGATGATGGTTTTCGATATATTAGAATTAAAAAAATAAACATAATCTACTCTTGTTAAAGACAGTGAAGAACAGAGCATTTTTATTCGTTTTAGGACTGGTCAAGAGACATTTTTTCTATTATACCAGCTGGGTTTCCGATGCCCGAAGCCACTGATGTCAAGACAAGAAAACTCCTCACAATGCATTTAGGGTTTTAACCCAAGTCCAGCACCCTGACACTACACACAAAGCAGAAAGAGGGTGGTCAGGAACTAGTGAGCGTCAGAGGCACTATCCAGGATGAAACAACAACGATCCAGGAGCACATCAGGAAGCTGGCCACAAGTGCACTCTAAAAACAAATGCCTTGGCTCAACAAAGAAAATCAACGCAACAGTTTGCATCGATGTTTATTGAGTTAAGACAACTTCTAATGAAATTGTCTTAAAGCAACAAAGTTATTTGAGTTATGGGAAGAAGGCTTTTCCTCTACAATCAGAGGTGTTTTTAATTACCACTTACTTAATAATTGATAGCATAAACACAAGTTTTGAAGTTGATTACTCAAAAGATTAAGTTTTTCCGACTAGTTTTACCACATGATTTAAAAGGAATTTTAAGTTGTACTTAATTACCCTCATTCGGGATACAAGTTTTTAAGTTGATTACTCAAAAGATTAAGTTGTTCCAACTTATTTTACCGTATGATTTAAAAGGAATTTTAAGTTGTATGTACTTAATTACCATCATTGTGAACACACGTTTTTATAAATTAAGTTGCACCAAATATATTGTATTCAATAGTTTTTTTTTCTTAGCTTTTTCATGTTTTTGCCTTTTTAAAGAAATAAATTAATTGATTCCACAACAAAAATATTAGGCAATTCACTTTTTATTTTGAACTGCAGTTGTGTATTTCAACCAGGGTCGGCGTCATGGGGGGTCATTCGCGGGCCATGCCCCCCCCAAATGAGTCACTGTGCCCCCCCCAACGCAGGGTGGGCAAGCCTTGTCACTTTGCCGATTTTTTCTTTTTTTTTATCATATAGGCTAAGTGAAAACGTTTCCACTAAAGGTTTTTTGTGTGAAATACATCAGAAATAAATAATACAAATATAAAACACAGCCTGAGGTGTGCTCACTGCTGCTCTCTGATTGGTGTGTTGCTTGACCAATGACCCCCGACCTTTTTTTTGTTATCATTACGTGGCTGAGTGTTTAGATGAAAGCCCAGTGGCGATCTGTTCATCTGTTACACTGATTATATAGTAAAGCCATCAAAAATAATATGATATACAGTACAGTACAAGTACATGGGTCTCTGTGTTTCATTCAAGCTCTGTGTGTGTGTGGCACGAGCGCATTTTGTGAGTGCGCGAGCGGTAACGTGGAATGTTGTGGTTAGCATCTGGTTAGCTAGCTATGCTAACGGATATAAAGGGCTGTTTCTACACCAAGGTGGAGGACAGTCCTCTCCTGTCAGACTGAGAGGATCTTATAACGTCAGCTCAGTGAGGTAAGGACTCTCTCAGTGTTTAGATAGTTCACTTTAGTGTAAGTTATCTCAGTGGGTCTCAAACGGTTTGGTCACCATTTATGTAAGTATTTTCGAGGAATACCTTTATATGATCATTATAGTTATTAAAGAGAGAATAAATGAAAAACGGGTATGAAATACTATAGGACAGTAACACAATAATACAGTTTAAAGGGGAATGATTAGTGAAATATCCATAAAGAAAAAGTAAATCTGTGTACAGTTCTGTTTCATATGGATGCTGAGAGATGTAGGCTATCCATAGATCTCTTCACTTTGCTCTCAAAGTGCACCAGATTGATGCATTTAACTTCAATATTTTAAAAATAATCTTCCCGGGGGAGCATGCCCCCAGACCCTCCTAGAGGAGGTTAGGTCCACCCCCACCTAAAACATGTTCACATGGATAGGATACTAAATACATTTGCACACTTTTTATATGATGGCCTATGTCCATATCAAATCAAATCAAGTTTTATTTATATAGCACATTTTTCAACGATTTTTGGTCGAGCCAAAGTGCTGTATATGCAGTATAATACAAAAATAACCTACAGTAAAGACACTTTACAGCAAATACAACAGCACAGTTTGTGCAGAATATCAGTATGAGAAAACGACACCCTCTGTCCTTATATGTTTCTGTTTTGGTGGTCGTGCCACAACCGTGCATGTATGCACAAGTCATAGGTGCACTATACAATAGCACTACACCCCTGCAATGTGTGTGAAAGACAATAGACTTTACAGCATGTTTTTTTAAATTGAAGTTGCGTTGGTGTTTGTGTGTTGGTTGTTGACGGCAGTGTGTGCCCCCCCTTGGTAAATGATTGCCCCCCCATTCAAGTTGTTCTAGAGCCGACCCTGATTTCAACACATGATGTTTCAATCAGGAGATAATTCATTTAGTTTGAACATTTATTGACACATGCCTATGATAAGGTGCATGAAACCTGAAATCACAGCTGACTGCAGGAGAGAGGAGAACCATTTTATAGTTTGGCTGCAGCACGTTGATTGGCTGCTGGAGAATGAGGTGAAATGTAATAGGTTAAAGAGAACGCCTGTGATGAGCTGATTATATGCAGCTGCGGAGTGAATGTACACCCAGTCTTCCTGAAAGAACTTGCGCTGAGCTTCATTTAAATCTTGAAAAAAAAGATAAATAACACACATTTAAATTTCCCCACAAATAATAAATAAACACATTAGCCATATTACCATGGGACATGGGGACACAGCAAATAAATGCTGCCATCACATCGAAGTTAGAGGCCTTTGCATATTTAAAACCAGTGCCAAATATGTCAAATCAAACAAACTCTCAATGGCCACCAGTCTGCAGATCACACACATACATTTTACAAAAGATGTAACAAAGATGTTTACACTGCCGACAGTCATTATTTCAAACAGTATGAACACATTTAACGCAGAATGCTTGCTCATTCATTTGTTTCCCTCGACCACGATGGTTGCCATCGTGTGGTCAGATCCTGGGGTGGACCGGTCACTGATGAAGGCGATATTCATGTCCTTTTGAAGCACATTAAATAATAGGTTAGCGCATAAGAGATAATGAATTAGGTAATTGCATACTTTTTAAACTGTCACTCTTAGCGAATTCAGAGCCATTATTACCAGCTGCTAAAGCAACGCTGGTATTGTTTTCACCTATTGAGTCTGCATGTGTGTGTCATCATGGCAATGTGGTCCTGAAGACACACAGAGGTGCTTTTGAGTACTTTGCCTAGTGTTTAAATGCATGTGGACAGATTTTGTCAATCACAACCGTGCAAGTGTTAGTGTATCTTCTCATCTTTTTTGCAGGTTCCATATAATATTTGAACTGGTTAAGTGAAGAGCAGAAGCCACTTCTCAAATGTTACACAATCCTTTTCCCATGCCATTGCTGTCAACACCTATCCATGCTGAACATTGCTCAGATATTATTGATTGGGGTGTGGCCAAAAGTGCAATATGCTTCAAAATGTAACTGACAGAGACTGCATACTTCAATTGTATTGTGCTATTTTTGAAAAAGGAAAAAAAGAGAAATGACCTAAATGAATATATTCTGAATGGGTGACTGCCAACAACTTGCATTTCAATGATAACTCTAAATAACAATCCTACCTCAAGAAGCATCCTTGATCTGCTTCACCGAGATTCATTTTTAATAAAAAGCGATATCACAATAGTAACCAAAGTATTTTTTCTCTCACAGTAGCCTCTACTACTTTGTATCCTCTCACAGAACTATTCACAGTTCAAAGGCTGCTAATTTTTGTCAAACAGCAATTTGACATACAGTGCAACTACAAGGCTATCTACTGTATTTGAATGACAAAAGATGACACTCACCTTAAAATGTCCTTTGTATATTTCTATTTGTCTTAACTGTCAGAACTTGTCCAGGCATGTTAAGTGGGAGTGGACTTGAAACCCTTAACTCAAGGTGTAGAACAATTAAGTTATCAAGCCAATTGCATTACTTACTACAACTTGAATTTAGTTTTAAGTCAATTAACGCAAAAATCAGAGTTCAAATTACACACAATATTAAGTTGATGTAATTACCAACATTATTACGTCAACACAACTTATAAATTAATGTTTGCAACTTAAAATGTTTATCTAAATCAATTAACTCACATTTTTATCTTGCAACCATGCATTTAATTAAGTGGAGGTGAAAGGTCGCCTGAATTCGTTTTTGAGTGTGTGACAGGCTGGTCTGAACGATAGCACTAATCATGGCAACACAAGATCCATAGAGGCCGGGGTCTACCATACCAGACAGGACCCCAGCAGGTACAAGCTAAGTCCAGAGGCCCCTGAGAGAGTCCAGCACATAACAGCAGGGGTGTAAGATGGTGGCAGGTAAGGCGTACATGGAGCACTAAAACCAAGTGGCTGGCACAGTGTAGAACATCCTTTCCTTAGAGTATGGGCTGGAAGGCCCACGGTAAAAATGGGCGGCACTTCGAAAGGTGGTAAAGAATGACAAACCTAAGAATGGTCAACAAACAGCAAGAAAAGGCAGTGGTGATAGACTTAGCAATCCCAAACAACAGCAGCATCAGGAAGAAGGAACAACAGAAGTTTGGAAAATACCAAGAGCTTAGAGGGGAGCTATGATGTGGAAGGTGAAGGCAACCGTGGTTCCAGTGGAGATCTGAGCATATGGCAGTCATTTCCAAACTGGGACAATGGCTCCAGCAAATACCAGGAACATCCGCCTAGTATACAACAGTGCAAGTCGTATGTATAAGGTGTAGTATAAAATATAAAACCCTGGCGATCTCCATGTATTCCTTAAGTTTGATGTCCAACAGAAACATGCTCAAATAAGAGGAAGCAGCATTAAGTTTTCATATACAAATATTATTTCTGTTGGTAAGGTTCTGTATGCACTGAAATAAGTTTCAGTACAATCACTTTTGTCTTCTACCTGTACAAAAACGTCCCCCCTCATTCTGCCGTGTGCATCCAAACAATCACATAACCTTGTCCTTGCACAACATTTTCACCAGGATGTGCCCATTTACCCTTCTCTTTTCCTTTCTCTCCATCTCTCTGGCAACTCTTTTCCTCTTCCAGTCTCTCTTCCCTCAGGTGCCTTATTACCATAATGACTTATTGTGATGGTGATGTAGTAAGCAGCAGTATGGAAATGCAGCCAGCTAAGGCACACATTATCAGAGCTGAATGCATTAGATGTCATTTGTGTGAGTATACGGCTGTGCGGTCATTATGTGTTTAACAGGAGGAGAGGAGGGGGACAGAGGGTGGCAGAGTGATGGTAAACTATATTCCATTTACAGTACTGTTAAGGTATTCTACAGCTTGCGTGCAGAGAGGAGTGAGGATTAACAGGGAGATGAAAATAGGAAATGAAAATGGCCGCTTGTCATTCTTTCCTGCATGCCTACAATATTCATGGCGGAAAAATGGTGGCGTGTTTAGCCACTGATGCTGGTCTGCGTGTGACAACACGACTTTCATGTAATCTGTTCATAGTGACAGATGTAGCGTAGGCTTACTAAGAGTGTACATGGCATGATACGTTTGTTTGCTTTTCTTAAACTGTCACTCTTGGTGCATTTTTAGCAAAGCTTTATGGAGGGCGTTCTTTTTATCTCTATTACATTACATTTTTACATTACATGATGCTTGTTAGACGCTTTTATCCAAAGCTACTTACATACTCAATACTGTGGGCAATCCCCACGGGAGCAATTTGGGGTGAAATGTCTCAGGGACAGGGACACAACGACATGCTGACTGCAGTGGGGTTTGAACCTGTTCCGAACACCAACACAGAACTCACTGCGCCACACGCCTCTCTATCGTCCTGCCACTCTGTTCCAGACAGAAATGTCTCATCAACTTTTGGATTGATCGCCATTACCTTTTGCATGGACGTTTATTGTTGCGAGACAAAGCATCCAAAAGTAAAATAACTTTTCCTCTGGGGTCACCCTGAGGTTGCGCTCAATTTGGGGTTAAGAGTCAAATATCTTGTCAATTTTAAATGTGTTTAATTAAATTTGCTTCACACATTAATTTCTTATAACCTTCAACTGTCAGACAGACTACATAATCTAGATCTAGATCAGGGATGGGCAACTTGGATGGTGGTGGGGGCCACATAATTTATGTAGTGGCCACCAGGGGGCCGCAGATTCACTTGGAACACACACACACACACACACAAATGCCATGTATTGTATGTAATTATTGACAAATTAAGTCTGACATCTTCATTGACATTTTACAATCTTTCAGGGAACATCCTCTAATAAGCTCACTAAACAAATATCAGTTCACAGAAATGTTATTTCATTTTTCGAAGTGGCATTTGTATTGAAAAGGTTATTTAACAGTGGAATACAACTATTTTTAAACTATTGGAAAGCACGGAAAATGTGTGTGTATTGAGATTAACCATTAAGAAGACATAAACATGAAGTCATGAAGACTAACCCAGACATTAGTTGTCTAACTTCTTGAACCTAAGACACTTGTAGTCTGTCTCTGCATTCCCCTTATTCCACAATAAGGGGAATGTCAACACAGGCACCTGTCAGCCCGCACTCTGCTGTTCCTCAGCACCACTCCCCCTCCCTCCCGCTGAAATTATGAATGAAAAGCGTAGTAATCATAGATAACACGGCAGGGTCCGTGACAGTTTGTTTTCATCTGATTTCAAATAAACAAAGTCTTGGTTTTTAGAATGTTAAATTTGTTTCGCCAAATTCAGATGATAAATACAACTTTGAAGCTTGTAAAGGCATAATTAAAAGCGGTAACTTAACGTCACAGCAGGCATAACAACAGCCGGTGTTTCTTGTGAGTGTTTCCCCGGGAAACAAACACAATACACACAAACGCGTCACAGATTATTTCGCGGTATTTGGCTGCCGAACGAAATCATGTATGCAGATCGCGACGTAGGAGTCTAGTGGACGGTATCAGTACTACAAGTAAAAAAAAGCCGCCATTTGTCCATCCCTGATCTAGATCAACTAAATGATCTACATCAGGGGTACTCAAACTTTTTTATTAAAGGTCCACTTGTGAATTGTATACAAGGTCACTGGTCCGGTTCAATCGGAATCAGAACGTTTTTATTTTTGTATGATTTTAATTTTGTATAATGGGACACAGGGTTCGGTCCGGATTGATTTGCAGTTTGGTCCGGAGTTTGAGAAGCCCTGATCTACATCATCTAATTTGCAAGTCAAACTTAATTCAACTAAATGTAAACACTGACTTCCTACCAGGTATTTGTAATAGATTTAAAGTGTTTTAAATTAAGAACATACTGGTAGCCTATAGTTATTATCGTCTCTGCCTCTCAGGTCCATATATTGTTGGGTGGTGATGGTAACTATGGAGCTTTTACATAGCCAACAGTCACGGTTTGTCGTTGGTTCTTTATAGCTGCTAAACAGTTAGCAATGTCAGTGTTAGGATGTTAGCATGATGATGTTAGCATTTAGCTTGAAGCACCATGCACTCTGGTTTTTGTTACTGAATGCATCATGGGGAGATTAATTGTGTTTCTGCCAGTGGCATACTAACCTGAGCTGATCTCTGTTAGCTGATTGTTGTTTTCCTATCCACTCCATTGGACATTGTTCAGATAGATTTGACTGTAAATCCTCCACATTACTCTTATTAAGGACACTAGACTAATCACTGAGAATTCAACAATAATCAGTTTTATTTTAAATCATTGAATCACACTGAAAACATTTTTGACCTATTTAGTTTTGCTGACTGAAACGATGACTGTTTCTCTTCCTCTCTCTAAGAATACTGACCTCTTCCCTTCAACATAATGTTGCAGTTCCTCCAGTGTGTTTGTGTGTGTGTCTGTATGTGTGTGTTGCAGCAGGTGTGAGTGTGTGTTGGTCTCCTCACTGCAGCAGGACCCTGGGATGAGTCACTGTGTTGCTTTGGGGATGCTTCCTGCCCTCCTCATAAATATAAAAAATACTAAAGTGCAGAAAAATGTTTCTTTTTCAAAATGGAAAAAGAAAATGAAGGGAAAAAATATGTATGTATATGAATATTTCAGCATTTATATAAGCTCTAAGACTCTGAGTTTTGAATCATTGTTATAACATAAAGTGGTTTATTTGGATGCACAGTTTTGATAGGTGTAGATGCATACAATGTCTTAGTTTAGATGACAAAAGTTTTGAAACGTTAAGACAGAGCTCATAGTTCATACGAGGCACAAATATGGTGTGCTTTTTTTGTTAAGTAAAGGCAAAGAGTGTGAGGAGAAACAAGGAGAGTGTATCCGTGGGCATGGCTTCAGGGCATCACACTCTGAATACCAGAGAGAGAGAGAGACAGGCAGAGGAGAAGAGGAGCATCCTGTCACCTATCAATCTCTCCCCTTCAGGTTTTATTTATTTTACTGTTTTTTTCCCCTTCACCTGTTCACACAAATTGTTTTCCCTTCAACCTCTCTGCTTTTCAAATTATGCATTGCTCAGTGTGAGAGAACGTTATTGTTGTGGAAACTCGAGAGAGGGGACAAGTAGGCCTCCAAACTCCAAATCTCTCTTTTTTGTCTTTAGGCTGTCAACGTTATCGCTGTCAGTTTTCATTTACTGTACAATAACAGAACAGTTTACGTTTGTAGAAGTTCAATGAAATGTGTGTTTACTACTGTATACTCTGTATTTCAAGTGCTTCTGCCACCATTTTTCCTTGAATTTTAAATAATGTGTCGTATCCCAAAAGAGCACATGATGGAAATCAGTTTTTACAGCACTAACTCTCTGTGATTCACACTAACTCGTCTCAGAAGCTTTTGCACAACCACATATCCGCCAAACTAGGTGAGAAAGTCAATAATTAATGTATAGTCTCCACCCACTCAATCCTTTTCACAGTCACCAGGGACTCCTAAAAGATCACCAGTCAGTCACAGGGCAATCACGATTTTAGGCAAGAATCTGAATGTGAATATTACTAATCTTAGTCATATTCACATTCAGATTCTTGCCTAAAATCGTTTCCTGCAGTGTGTGAGGGAAATGGCATCATGAGGAAACCCATGCAAACTCCACAGATGATGGGAGTTTGCAGTAAAGCAGCCGAGTCACAATGGCACTTTAGTGATTTATTAAATCAGTTAATAAATATATCTCTGTTTTTTAATCAGATTATTACACAGCTTAGTTTAATACTCGTTTCTGATTAGTCAATTCGGATATTTCAGAAGTTATTAATATTCTAGCAGACAGCTGATTTGCAAAATAATGACCGTTGCTAAGGAGGATCAAGAGAGAGAAAGGAAAAGAGGTTAAAATACAGACGTTGGACGTCAGATAAATCAACAGAAGAAGGCAGACAGGAAGTAAACAGGAACTCAGTATGGGCTCTGGCATTGTTTAAAGGGAGGCAATCCTCATGACACGCATTTTTAAATAATTATCATCCGATAAAACAGACCAGTCTCTGCCAGTCTTTTTTTTTATAAATGTAATCCGATTACGTTATCAGTGATTTTAAGCTGATTAATTACCGAAATAACATCAACCCTGTGGGCGGCGCCATTTTGACGAGTCGCATGACTTATTTTACCGGAAGTGACATGAACTATGCGTTTGGTGTCGAGGACAAATTTACGTATGTGCTTTGTTCATGTTGTTTACTCTAGTTACTCTCACAATTCTATTGAAATATGCCTCATTGTATCGCGAAACATTGCCACAATTCGGATAGGATCATTCCACGGAAAGCTCGGTTCCATCTATTGCCAACGGGTAAGCGTAGGAAGTACGTTCGGAGGCAGTGGCTAGCGAAATGTGCTCGGCCCGAACCGAAAGATCCACAGGCGCATGTATGCAGCGAACATTTCAAGTTTCCGGACGACTACTCTGAGAGTATTGTAACGTTCACAAGGTGAGTCAGAAACAGGCTTCTCATTATTAGGCTTTAATAACTCTTGTTTGACAACAGATGATCACAGGTACATGTACACTTTGTGGGTTCTACCTCACACTTACCTAACTCCTACCCCTACACATATATATATAGCAGTGTCTACGTCACAACTCCCCGCCCTCCCCCGTCCGCTCCCCCAACCACAGGCCCGCACCTCAACCAGCATCACTGTGCAGCTCTATGATTGGCAGAGAGACGGGGGATGCCTGAGTGACACCCTGGACATCCTATGCAGGGTCGCTACACTATGATGAAACATAAAATGGGATTTATTAATCAACCATTACTTAATGGGGATGCAGTGCACTGCCAATGCCAGCCAGCGTAAGCACATTATGCAGCAGACTTTACTTATTGTTTACTACGTAAGGAAGCAGGAATTGCAGGACCCAGAGCGCACGGAGCACAGAGCGGACAGCAGATAACGGAATTGCAGTTTTATTGCTTATAGATTATCAGAACATTTCAAAGGGGACACAGTCACATTGGATATTAACCTATGGATTAATTACATCATCGTTTTTATCGTTGTAATGCCATTGAAGACCAGTTTAGACCAGGCAAAGACGAAGGTAAGCCATGTTAGCCTAGCGCATGTTAGTACCTAGCGCCACTTGTTTTGATGTACGTTTTTGTTGATAACGTCACGAGTTTGTATCTTTCAGTATTGAGGTGAGCACCGTTAGATTCTGTGTCTTTACGATCATAAACGATGTGTTGGATGTGCAGCTAGGATAAGTAATAAGGGAGCTAGGAGTGATTTTCGGTGCAGTAATATGTTAGCATTTTTCGCTCGGGGCTAATTCAGAGGCTCACTGTTAGTATTGTGTGTTTTTTGAAGAAAAAAATGAAAAAGATCAGTTAAATTAGTCCGGGTCCGTGGGGGCCTAAGAGGATAACAGAGTATGTTTTTATTTTTTTTACAGTTGTATTTGGATGGAATGAATACCTATAGTGATAATTCAAAATAATAAAATTATTTTTGCAGTGGAAAAGGTCAAATGGAACTGATGGTTCCCAAATTACCCAGAGGTGAGTCCGCCTGGACTTTATTTTTCGAAACTTCTTCCTCGGCTGACGAGTCCGAACTCAAATATTTTAGATTTTATTGATCTGTGTGAATGCTGTACTGTTTTTTCAAGCTTACCCTGTTGCTGCTTTGTACAACTGAATTTCCCCTCGGGGATTAATAAAGGTTCATCTTATCTTACTCCGCCATGTTTTCGTCGAATGAGCTGTTCGTGTGTTTACAAAGTGAACGCATAGATGACGTCACAACCTAGTTTTTCGGATCATGTGACTACTGAAAATGGCCAAAATGGCAGCTGCCTGACGGAATATACAGGTTTTGATAAAAAAGAGCTATAAAATAATTATTTACCGGGGAATATCGCTGATTTCTTCAGGGTATGGTTTAAACATAATGTTTCACTAAATACTGAAGTTTTCATTAACTATCTAATGACTGGAGCCTTCCTTTAAGGACTTGTTAGTGGAAAAGGAACTGTGAACAGACTTGAACAGATACAGAAAACCTCGATCAGTGCTGCCGTTCATTTTGAATTATTTTGTTGCTGCTGTTCCAGCCGCTGGTGCGTCGCAAGTTTTTTTCTTTCTTAGCAGAAGCAATACGGTAATTTCCCATGAAGGGCAATCAAATAATTTCAATTAATATTACAGTTTTTGATTTGTATAGCATGTGGCCTTGTGATTTGTAAGGGAATATATTTATTTTACGTTATCTGATACCGTATTCTAATACCTACCGCTTTTTGACAACTGTACAATTACAGCTCCAAAATGAATGCATCTGCTTCTGATGTTATACTCAATGAATCACATCATGTCTGAAACTGTCCCACAATGAAGAATATGTGGAAATCACTTCAGTTTTGTCC
The DNA here is from genome assembly GCF_902827175.1 of Gymnodraco acuticeps. Lineage (NCBI taxonomy): Eukaryota > Metazoa > Chordata > Actinopteri > Perciformes > Bathydraconidae > Gymnodraco > Gymnodraco acuticeps. The sequence goes on from NW_022990700.1 coordinate 1,255,733, forward strand.
AAATCAAATTGAATAAAATAAAATAAAATAAAAATGTGACAATATAGCTGTTGAAATTTAATGGTAGCCCTGGGGGCAAAACAGAAAAGCAACGAAGAAAACACAACAGAAACATCAAATCACAATGGCAATTCGCACAAAGGAAACTAAACAAAGGACACAATGGCAAAACATAACCACACAGCATTCAATTGACCTCTTAACCCCAGGGTAAAACCAGAGCATACTTATTTTATGCCAAGGTCTGGTACGGTTCAAAATAAAATGTCATATGTAAATCTTGATTTCAGTTTTTGCCAGGCACTAAAATGCATAAAAACAAGATGATTCAACAAACATCCACCATAGTGATAAGATCAGCAGGTCATGAAAGAAAATAACAAATGGTGGTACTTTTCCCGTTTAGTTCCGATAGTGCCTGAAATGTTGCTTTCACACCAAAAAGAGAACTTAGTTCCGAGAACTTTTACCCCCATTTTTAGTGCCTGCCAGAGAGGTGGTACTATCCTGGGGAGAAAAAAGTACCAATTTCTATTGGCTGGGCGAATTGCAAACCACGCCCCGTAAAACTCTGAAAAGTTTTGTGAAGCCGCCATTGTATTTACTGGCATTAGCATTATTGGCATTAGCCCCGCGCACCAACGGAGAGAGAATAACTTATGGCAACACAAAAAGTGGAGTGATGAGCAGGTGTCGGCGTTCTGGCGATTTACTCGGAAGTCCCAGCAGAAGTGGTTTGCGGCCTGCCAGTAAACCCAAAGCAGAAGCAGTGACGTCAGCGGCTTCATTTGCGTAATCTTCCCCCAGGGAATTTATTCCGGTGTGAACGCGATCTGTACTTAGTTCCATGGGGGTACTAAGTGCTGGCACTAACGGCCAGTCCACACAGCGGCGTGCGTTGCAGCTTCAACGCTTCTGCCCATTCACTTTGAATGGGGTAACGTCACACTTTGCTGAACTGCATTGTGGGAGCGTTGCTTCGCTTTGCTCGCTTCAAAAGTTGAGCAATGTTCAACTTTTGAAGCTTCAGCGGAAGCGTCAGCCAATCGAATCATATGCCAGTACAAGCACTAGCCAATCAAACCGCATGCTTGTGTGTCCGGCAGATTCATGTGATTGGTTGTTGGTCGAGTTTCAGACACGCCCGCCGGCAAGCTTCAACGCACGCCGCCGTGTGGACGCTGCGTAAGTGCTGGGCACTAAGTACGGCAAAGTACTTGGTGCGGAAGCGGCTAAGGTCTAAGTAACACTGAAACACACAAGGAAATGTCTGAAAGGCAAAACTATGAAAAGATTGGGGAAATAACGGGAAATGAGGAACAGGTGAAACTAATCAAGGCGTGGCAGGCAAAACTGGCGGGAAAATACACAAGGCAGGAAGTGAAGAGATCTGCTACAAAAGAGGAGGTGAGTATCAAAATAAAACAGGGAATACATAATAAACGACACACACACAAAAACAACAACTGCATAGTCTTAGAGCTGAGCGAACATTTACCGTTTGTGGCTGTGATTCTATATCCTAACATCAGGAGGGTGACCGCTGTGAAGTAAACAAAACTGAAAAGTTAGTTTTAATGTGTTATTTTTTTATAACTACAATAATACTAACTGTCGAAATAACTATTTACCAGCCCTTTTTGTTGTTAAGGGCTACTCGTAAACTGCTGCTGTTGGTGTAGTATTTGCAGGGCCGTCCCTCCCTACAGGCCGATCATGCAGGCTGCATGGGGCTTCACATTGCGCAGGAGGCCTCGCGCAGGGGGCCTCGGCTTATGAGCTCGGCTTGTGCGCAGTTCTCAGCGCAGTTCTCCGCGCGGAGATGCAGTTATTTCCAGCATTCTTTATTTACCATTCATTCACAAGTATGTTATGCCTTTTATCTGCTAATGTACAGGAGGAAGAGTGATACACTTTCTGTCTAGTTGGCTTACATAACAGTTAAAGTTTACAGCCTAAAAACATGGAGCATTTTTCCCCCTTTTATTCATTTTTATGTCAATTTGCACATTTCATGGTGATGCTCAGCCTCTCCCCTTAACTCCTAACAGTCATCATCATGTCAACCACAACACAGAGAAATACTGATAGAAATGTGTGTGTAGTTGTTGATACATTGCTGACAGAGGGAACTGTATACATTTGAACACAGATTTAAGAATCTGGGGGGCCTCATCTCACAATGTCGCTTGGGGCCCCAAGTTGGCCAGGGACGGCCCTGAGTATTTGCTCACAGTAATCAGATCCACATGACATGTGAGAAAAGTAAAAGTAAAGCTTCTTTTAGAATACTGCCCAATGGCGCTCAGATTTGAACAGAAGTGAATGTGCGAGGGTCGTTTATCAACCACTTGTGGCTGTTACAGCCCATGCTGCTCGGCTGAAGCTAAATAGTCTCACTTTAGATTTACATAGAACTGTGAGTGCTCATGATCTTTTCATGAGGTGGAAACAAAAACCTTAAATATCAAATTACAAGATTAGTTATTTCTACGATACAGAAAAGATGGATCTATATAACATACATACATTAATTATCTAGTGCGAAAAATTGACTGTGTCCGTCTGTATTTGTGGTACTTATTTTAAATATTTCTATTTGTCAATGTTATATGTTAACAATGTCTACTCTAATACCATCATAAATACCTTCACTTATTTTTTCCGTGGTTGCTGTCTGTGTCTGCAGTTAGTGGGACTTAGTGGGACAGACGGAGGAATCCCTTCTCATCGCCCACCCCTGCTTCATTTTTCATCCCCAGGGAGGACTCACATCTCCCTCAACACAGAGGTGTTTTCAAATTAAATACTGTCTAATGAACTGGAAAACCTGCCCCCACCATGCTTTGTGTGTGTGTGTATTAATGGAGTAGGTGTGGAGAGCGGGACGAGAAAATGAAAGAAAAACTGTGTGAGAGATTAAAAGAGAGAGGTATTTGCATTGCAATCTAGTGATTGCACAGCCTGTGTGTGGCGTCATGAAGCGTGTGTTCCTTAATTGTATATCTTTGCAGTTCCAATTGCTTTAATTCCCTGTAATTAATCAGTAATTGCAGTGAGGAGCCATGCATAGCTTCGCTCTGAACGCAAAAGAACTTTTCAATATGGAGTACATAAATATAGATGAGAGAAAGGAACTGGCAAGGATGGTGTGAAAACACAGGATAAGGAAAAGAAAGAAAGAAAGAAAGGAAGACATGAAGAAAGAAAGAAATACAGATAGAAAGAAAGGAAGAAAGATAAAACCTACTATATTTAGTACTCTGAAGGCCTGGACCATGAAGTATATGGCAGGGTCTCATTTCTCATTAATGTATTCTGATGCAAATAAAAATGAGAGATTACTGGTGAAAGTGGAGCAGTCCCTGAAGACTTTCAGCAGTGCCTCTAGTAAATCCCCACGACTCAGAGGAGAAACCATTTTATTACTCGAAGGTTTCCCCACAAAACAGTGAACCCCATTCAGGCAACATTTTACTGGACCTCCTGTTCGAGATCTTGAGGATCATGTGTTTCTGCCTTTTATTTCAAACATCTTGAGGATAAGAATGCGTATTTCTATGTGTCCTGACGGGAAGGGTGTGGCAGCTGTTTGCTGAAGGATCCCTGTCCCATCAGTCCACCAGAGAGAATCCCTCCCACTCACCATACTGTTGCAAGGTAATCCCCTCCTCTCTCTCTCTCTCTCTCTCTCTCTCTCTCCTCGTCAATCGTCGTCTCCTCGTCACCTCCGTCATCTCCTCTCCATCTTCTCTCTCTCTCTCTCGCTCTCTCTCTCTCTCTCTCTCTCTTACTGTAAGCCGCTCTTTCCCTGCCCTCGACTTTCCTACCCGTCACACCCGGCCCCCCTCATTAATTCCCAATTAAGACAGCAGCCCACCCACTCACAAAACCTCCTTATTGCACATATTGCACATAAATGCGTTTTCTGGTCAGACTTTTAATTGACAAAGGTTGAGCTGAGGCTAGCAGACTCACTGAACTGTGTGAAAGCGTGTGTGTGCACGTGGGGGTGTATGTCGTATAATGATCGCTTCTCTGTCCTTTCCCCAATCCAGATAAAAGCAAACCTTTGTCATTCTCGATCGTTTTTTAAATGAGAGTTGGTAGCTGGTCTTCGGTGACCTGCTGCGCCCCCCCCCCCCCCCCCCTCCCCTGCCTTCTATCTTCCCCCTTACACTTCCCCACAAACCCCCTCCCTCATAAATGGCCTCGGCTCACTCATAACAAGCTGGATTCTCATAGATCTCCATCAATTTGTGTCACACCAGGGATTCCCTGAACAAAGTTGCCTTTGCCACATCACCCACAACAACTATGCAATATTAAGGCTAGAAAAACAGCCTGGAAAGTGTGTGACACAGCCTTGGTTACAGAGCTAAGACCATAGACTAAGACATAGGCTAAGACGTACAAAGAGGAGCGAGAAACAGAGAAAGCCGCAGATAAAGACAGAGGGTGAAAAAAAGAGATGAATGACAAAAGGTTAGCATTTTAAATGGCAATGTGGCCATGAATTCCTCAGTAAATTGGACTTCTAAGTGTAAAATATATTTTTCCCACTTTATGTATTGGGCATTAATTTAGGAGATTTCCCAAGATGCATCTCATCTGCGACTAGCTCATATCAGCTTGTCTGTGGTGAGGCTTGCGTTGATCTCTAAACACTAGGACAATGCTATTAAAATGTGAAATATCCATGTCGAATAAAGAGTATAAAGGGCTTTATGCTCATCTCTAGAGAGATCGCAAACAGCGCACGGCGACACATGAAGTTTACAGCTGCAGCAGCGGATTTACACATACCGTAAACTGATATACTGTGTCCAGAAAAGGCATTTAAAATAAAAAAAAACATGAAATGTAACCTGAAAACTCCCTTAAGGGCAACAATTCACCTTTAAATTTAATTTATGATGTAATGATCTTTTACAAGCCATACATCATTCATGAGCAGGTGCAGCTTCCTGTGGCACGATTACAAACTGGACAATCAGGGTCTAATTTGGGATTTAATTAAAGGAAGTCAACATGAAGAAGCTGCACTGACAAAAAAAATGTAAAATATGTTAACTCGGAGAATGCTTCATCGAGTATTTAGCCACTAATGAGTTTAATTTAACTTCAGCGCTGAAAGGTCATGAACCTCAACATGGGCCCATTTGATCATAAAATCACTGTACGAATTAACCTTCAACCGCTGTGGAGATCCAGGGATGCTAATACAACTACAAGGAGGAATACACACACAACATCAAATATACATACCCTCAGTGATATATAAATCTACAAGGGGTGACAATGCAATTGAAGGACTTCCTGCACTGGCTCCTCTTTCCATCATGACTCTGAGTTAACAACCAGCAAAGCCATTTATTTAAACCTCCTAGCCAAACCTTTATGTTTCCTACTTCCTTTCCCCCTTGCTTGTATCACACCCTTCCTCAAACTCAGCCTTCATTTTGATCTCAACTACACACCTGTGGTTACCACTACAGAAGGTATCTCGTGAACCTGCTGAACCCAGCAATGTCGTCATTTTAACTCAATTATGACCTATCCCTAAACCCAGCCAAGTCGTTTTTGTGGCTAACCAAACCTTAAAGGTGGGGTAGGTAAGTTTGAGAAACCGGCTCGAGATACACTTTTTGTTATATTCCATGGAATGCTCTTAACATCCCGATAGCAATGAATATCTTAAAGAGCCTGTGACACGGATTTCCCCCATCATCCAAACCCATCAATTTGAGTAAATATTGTCCCCTTGAAAACCGTTACTGAACTGATTTGGATATTTGTACTTTGATAACCAATAATCTGCCCTTCAATGTTGACCATTTTCTGGATCTTCTCGGGGATTCTTCAAGTCCCGCCAAATTATGTGTGACGTCATTGCGGGCACAGCGCTCCAGCTGCACCGTTCAGGATCCCAGCATCTGCATGCAAACGCGGATGGCGCACACAGCAGCAAGCTCAGACAGCGATGACAGTTTAATTTTGAACGTGTCTGAGAGCTCATATGAGGCTGAAGGATCGCTTTATGTTGTATCTGTTAGAAGTTTAGGAATTAGGTGGGTCAATATGGGCGATCATACGGTCATGTAGCCAGTGGTGGAATGGGACTAAAAATCATCCCAGGACTCTCGACCGGCCCACTTCGGTACCGCTAGTAAATTGTCAAGGGGGGATGTCAGGGGCGGCGGGTGCTGTAGATCAGTGCTGGAATTGGTGCCGGTACTCACCGGTACGCAGTACCGGCACTTCTGGTTCTGACCCATGGAGTACCGGCACTTCTTGCTCAGTACCGGCATGCTGGCGGTACTCCGGTACTCATGCACCGTGCCAGTACTCAACACTCTCCCGCCGTTCTTATTATACATCCATATATATATATACAGCCGCCCGGTACTCAGTAGATGCGTCATGAGGTGCCGAACGGACATTCTCATCGCTCTAACCGCTGGAGTTTCACAGCGGCTGTCAGCTGTTTACTCCTGTCATTCAAACAGAACGTGCTGGAGAGGGGGCGGGGCTTATCTTCTCCATGTAAATACTGTGGTGGAAACGACTATGTCAAAATTAACCTATTTGACCGTGATTTAATAGTAATACACGTTTCAAAATAATAATAATAATAATGCCGAAGTAACAACCTACTGAAAACTGTTAGTAAAACCATGTTTTAATGCTTTACAATTTACATACCTAGATGCACGTGTGTTGTGTTTATGCAGTGCAACTCCCACCCAGTGGGTGGCTATGTAGAGTGATAGAACAGAGCAGGCACGCCCCCGAGAGAAGGAAAGCAAGTCCCGTCACAAATTAGCATTTCTAAAATGTTAGCGTGGATTAATAAAAGTGCAAAAAGACAGCGGTTGTCGCCGGAAGAAACTTCAAATACAGAGAATGCTGTGCCTGTGTTGGAAATTGTGTCTGATGGGGAGCTTTCTTTGGTTGATCCTCCTGCTCCAAGTTCTAGTGCATTAGCATTAGCACTAGCTCCGCCACCTCCTCCAGAGCCTCTAACGTTAGCTGCTGCTGGCGCAACTGCCACCACCAACACCGGGCAAAGCGATGCACCTGCCTGCTGGACAACGGACCAGGTGCAATATTTTTGCAAGACCAATGCATGGCTCCTTCTTAAAGATAAGAAGCTAGGATGTCGGATATGCAGAGATGTCAAATCTTTGGGAATACACACTGGACAAGTACTGAAACTGTCAACTGAATGGGGTGAGTGTGCAGTGTCTCATTTCGGTGTTGACAAGGGCAAACAACAAGCTAGCCTGAGAAAAAAAATCAAAGAACATAAAGAATCACAAGCCCATGTAAAAGCTGCTGACATCCTTACATCTGCTTCACGTGAAACTATTCAACATCAAGTGCAGTCTATGCATAAATCTGAATTAGACACCACTATCAGAGTTTTTCGAACGGCATATAAAATTGGCAAACATAGCCGGCCATTCACAGACATGCCAATTGATTTGAATGTACAGAAACTGAATGGGTGAACGTGGGCAGGGTTTTGCACTCCAATAAAACCTGTGGCGAAATCATCGACCACATAGCTCACGAGCTGAAGAAAAAAATGGCAAAAGACATTACAGAAAACCAAAGAAAACTCTGTGTTTTGGTCGATGAATCTACCACTATTAGTGGTAAAACGGTGCTTGTTGTGTGTCTACCCTCAGCATTAGCTGATGCTGAGCCCGAAACGTTTTTTTGGGAGCTGATCGAGTTGGATGGAACAACGGCTGATGACATCACAAAGGCGTTAATGGAGTGTCTTGGAAGAGATTTTAACGAGGACTTTTTAGGTCAGTGTTTCGTTTCTTTTGCATGTGATGGGGCTTCAGTCATGCTAGGGAAGAGAGCAGGCGTTGCTACCCAGTTGTGTAGTAAATTCCCAAGCCTGTTTGTGTGGCACTGCTCCAATCATCGTCTAGAGCTGGCAGTTGGGGATGTGGTTAAGGAGGTCTCAGGGCTCAATCATTTCCAGATCTTTTTTGACAAACTCTATTCCTTGTTCCATGCCTCCCCCAAAAATCAGAGGCAGTTAGCGCAGTGTGCGCAAGCAGTCGGACAGCGTCTCCTGGTGATAGGGCGTGTTTTGTCCATCCGCTGGGTGGCTTCAAGTGAAAGGAGCGTCAGAGCAGTCTGGGAAAACTACCGAGTGCTTCATGATCACTTCACAAATGCTGCAAACGACACGAGCAGGGATTCCAGAGACAGAGCAAAGTACAAGGGCCTGGATGATTTGCTCACATCTGCAACGTCTGTCAGCAATCTGGGACTGTTATGGAAATCTTTAGACCTAGTCAATACTGTGGAGATACACAAGTCAGAAATATCAAACAATAAATGGTGAAACAGACAGAGTTGTCTTTCGGGTTATTTATTTGAGGCCTCAAAGACACAGGTCTCACAGAACACAAGGTATCCTGAGAGAGTGCGCGCAGAGTAGAAAATGCATACAGGTTATATAGGATTTTGGTCAGTTCAACAACATCCCGTCACTCATTAGGAGGGGCCCTGGCAGGAGAGATAAGCTTTCCAAAGGAACTGAAACTGTCAATCACTAATAGATCGAACCAGGGGCCTGTTCAGCAAGAGGGAAGTGAGGAAACTTGTCAGCAACAGATGGAGGGCTAAGAAATGGGGAACTTGATTATAAGACAGGGAAACTAAACAGGAACTTGCCCATTGCCCTGCGCTTGGTTCTCAGCCCCCTCATCAAGTTCAGACCTCAGGCGACCTTAAATGTCACTTTCCAGGGAGACAGAGGACATGAACTAAAACACATCACCCAGACCTTACTTCGACATTTTTAAAGGTCATGAGTGTCAATACATCATTACAGACACTGTTGGAAAATGCTGACAGAGGTTATAAGCTGAAATACATTATTATAGGAACTGCTGAAAGTGCTAACAGAGGTTACAAGCAAAACACATAATTCTAGGAACTGCAATTGATGTGTCCATGTAAGGTAAAATATAAAGTCTGCACTATAAGAAACCTTAAACTACATATATACAAAGTTTGCCATTACAATGTACGATGCGCTCACAGAGCTCAGCGACCTCTCTCGGCAACTCCAAAAAAGAGAGATGACACTGCCTACAGCAGATAGGCTCTTAACTCGAGAAATACGAGTTTTTGAATCCATGGTCACCATGCCTGGCCCACACATGACTACAGTTCATACAGCTCTAGCTGAGAAGTCCTTCAAGGGTGTTGCCCTGCGTGAGAATGGCAGGCTTGTACAGATTCATGCAGGTCAGTTTTTCCGCAGTATGGTAGAGAATCTGAGACACAGAATGACTTCCACAACCTCCTCTCATGTCAGCACAAGAGAAATCCCATTACATGGCCGGGAGGCCCGGGACAATCAGCTAATCCAGGACATGAAAGTTATCCATCCTGGAAGTTGGCCTGAAGAGGTGTTAGACGTACAGTATGGGGACGTAGAGGTGCTACGTTTGTGCGAAGTGCTGAAAGTGGACAGAAGAGAGACTGTTCAGGGCTTTCGCGAATACAAGGAAACCAGGGCATCCCGTACACCTGCTGCCATGGAGCCTCTACTGAAAGCAGTCCGAACCATCGCTGTCTCCACTAGTGAGTGTGAGCGGGCATTCAGCTGCATGAACGATATCCTTACTGCAAAAAAGGAATGCTCTCTCTGTCAGCCGACTGTCCAGCCTGGTTTTCATTAAATGTAATGGACCATCACTAGGACAGTTCAATCCGGAACAGTATGTGAGGTCCTGGCTGGCAAAGGGAAGGAGAAGTGCTGATGAAAGAGCCAGTCCAGCTCCAGCCCCTGATACTGATGTCCCCAAGGCCTTCTGGAGCCTTTTCTAACAATGTGAAGTATATTGCAAAGCAGCTCACCCAGTGAGAAGACTTTTGGCATAATGTGCCGATTTGTACAGATCCTGGAGATAGAAGGACTTCAGACCAACCAGGGAGTTATCTGATCAGCTTGGTGTTCAATGTAACTCTTTACCATGGCTCAGACTTTGTTACTTGCAGTTACAGTTTCTCATTTTAGATTGTGCAAATTTTGCATTTGTTTTTACATGTTCTTTGTTCATGCTCTTTATCATTTTTCTGAGTTGGAAAGTTAGATTGCATCATAGTTTACTTTATACATATTTGTATTCTTCAGTGGTGAAGTATATTGCAAAGCAGCTCAGCCATGTGAGAAGACTTTTGGCACTTTTTCGTTTTTCGTTTTCTGAGTTGGAAAGTTAGATTGCATTCAAAATGTACAGAAATACTTAATTTTGTTAAAGCTTTTTATAAAAAATGCTTCTGACCAGAGCTTTGTTTCCTTGTCATTAATGTTGAACACCACCAGAGGGGCTCTCACCTGAAAGGTCTCTGCTTCATGTGTCTTCAGCAAAAGATCTAGACTTTGATTGCTATATTTTCAGTTAATATTGACTTTACTGAGCTTTAGCCATATCCGCTGCCTATCATAAAAAATGTTAAGTACAGTGAACCTTTCTAAAATATACAGTAGTAAAGAGACAAACCCACCAGCATTATAGTAGCCAAATTCTTGTTTGTGGGCTGTATATATAAAATTGATTTGAAAAAGTTGCTGATTTTAGAGTACTGGCACCTTTTTCATTCCAATTCAAGCACTGCTGTAGATAGTAAATGTTAATGTAAATATTTGTGTCACTGCATCCTGGTAAAATACAAATATAATGCAATGTCTGTGCTACGAAGCCAGTTCAACATACCCTGGATATGTTTGAGTAACACACAAACTAACAACAACAAACTAACAAACGAGATCTCGCTAAGCGGTCCTATACGACGCTGGTTATCAACTCGGTAAATCAAGCCAGGGTTTCTCTCACCAGCTGAGAGCGCGTTCACGTCTAAGACAGAGTGGATCTGACTTTAATTACATTTGACTCGAGTGTTTCGTCAACATAATGTGTTGCTTAAAATAATACTTCTGCATACAGTATGTGACACTGTAAGTGTTGCACGGCCAGATACGGCTGGAGAAGCTGACTCAGATAAGGAAATATATGATATATTATGATATTATATGATCGATGTTCTGATTGATGATGTAATATGAATGATAAGTGCGACACGTCGGCGTCTTCTCTGCATACGGCAGTTTAAACTGTATTTCCTTTATCCTGTAATATGACTTGAGAGATTTAAACTCCGCACACTGAGTTGATCTCTTTTCTATAGACGCCGGAGTCGTAAAAAAAGTTATTTAGCCTTCCCAAACCTGAGCCTCACGCGCCGCATGGGGGATGTGCTAGTGATTTATCCGACCGGCCCACTTCGGTACCGGCCCATCGGGATTGGTCCCGATGGCCAGTCCGCCACTGCACCCAGCCCACGTAAACTGTCAACGGGGGGAGTTTCGCTGCGGGGAAACGGTGGACCTAGTGTCCCGATCGGAGTGGGAATAATAATAATAATAATCCGTGCATTTATCCATTAATTTCCCCAACATTGTGGTGAAAAAACCACACGTTTAATCCATGTTGGTGTACTACAACTACAAAAAGCATCGGTTTGTTTTCTCATCAGGAAATGCAGACCGGCACAAACAAACGATTTTTAATCATCATTCTCACGATCATTTAATATAGGCTATCATATGTTCGCCGAATTGACATGAAAGCACTAATAAATGTAGTTTCATCCACTTGAGTTTACAACTACAAAAATTATCGATTTGTTTTTATATCACATCCTACGGGAGGAAATTCAGCAGCTCTCACTACCGATTTTTAATCCTAATGTAATCATCATCTTCACCACGATCATTTATGTTTATGTTCACCGAATTGACATGAAAGCACTGACAAATATGAATATACTGTAGTCAACTTCATTAAAACGTTATTAACGTGCCTAAACTCAGTAATTCACCATTTCTACGCATGACAACACACTTTGTCCGTGTTTGGCTCTCTCGCTGCACAGTGAAGCGTTCCCGCGTTCCCGTCACTTCCGGCTTCCCCCAAAACTTCAAAATGAGTCGAAGGAATTTCCCCGCGATGTTACATATCGATACACATATCGATTTGTTGTATAAATATTGCAAATCAAAACCTTTATTCACTAATAATTACCAAAAATCGTAGTTCTATCTCCTGTTATCAATGCATTCACATTGCCCGCCATGAACTTCCGGGGAACGATCCTCGTCTACATGAACCACGTGACGATAACCGTTTTTGGACTTCCGTTGTCATAACTCTTCTATTATATGGCTCTGGCTAAAACCAGACTGTATATATAAATGGACGTAGGGTCCGTGACGTCACCCATAGGATTCTGCAGAGTTGCCGTGAAGCCCTTAGTAGGCGGAGTCGGCCACTAACGGCTCAACAGTGACGTTAGAGTTCAACTCCCGCCTTCTCCAAATAAGAGCAAAGAGGCGGGACCTCCTGCCACCGAGCTGAAAGTTCCAGAGCTAGCTGAAGCTACCAAGCTAAGCTAACATGCTCCCCATCTGCACGCTGCTGTCGCATTTTACGTTTCTAAGGTAAGCGGACATGAAACTATAAATAATAATCTAAGTTATTGAGTTTTTAGCATAATACTTCAGAATCTTAAAACCCCTTAACGTTTGTATGCAATTGTGCTAAATTCAACACTGGAATCAAGCAAATATTAATATGTTTGCATGACATTAGTTATTTATATTTTGATATCACTTAACTATACGTTTAATACATTTAAGTCAAGCTAAGGTACATGTGATGGTAGCTAGTTAGTGCTCTTACCTGTGAGGCCTCCTCCAAACAGCATAATAACCAGACTATATCATTAAAACTAAGTACCAGTTCTAGATCCTTGATTTTAGACAAACAATTCAAAAGATAAAATGTATTTAAAGACCAATCTTTATTTGAATGTGCCTCTTAACCTGAGATATTAGTTATACAGTAATAGTATTGACAATCTAAAAAAACTGAGCAACTCAACAGTCAACTTTATGTTTCTTATTGTCTAAAGCATTTATTATTTTCATTTTCCCCCTCTCATATTCAGTGTGGACGGATTGAGACAGCATGGTGTCCAGAGAGCAGGAGAGACTTCAGGGAGAAACCTCCGTGTGATGGACGTCCTGTCTGTTGGTGTGGAGAGGACTGAGGGTCTTTCCTCTGCGAGGAGGACCAGGGCTGATGAAGGAGCACATGCTGGGCAAAGCTGATACCAACTGCACAGGCCTAGTCTGTCACTTTATTTGACTAAATGTGTTTACTTATACATTTAATAGGTTTACACCTTCTGTCCATATGTGCTTTTGGTTCACATTTCAATAAATTGTATTTGTATTTGCACTCCTTTTGTCCATTATTCTTACTGAAAATGTTAGATTACACATTCACATCTGACTGAAGATTGGCCCCATTTATTTGTGACGTTGCAAAACAAGGTACATGTTGTGAAGCTCATAAAGTGAGGCAAATAGAAATAATCAGCTGATGGAGTGTAGATGTGGAAATAGCTGCATTCGATCAGCTGACTGTTTTTACAATAAAAGTAGTTTCTTAGTGAATATCCTGTACTGGTCTTAAAATCTCATAACATCAGCTTTTAATGTTCCTCTTGGATGTTCTTGACCCTCAGAGAAGGAGAAAATGTTGTGTCTTTCAGGCATGTCCTTTCCTAACAAAAATGACAGGAAACATAAAACATATTATTGCCGAACAAGTGTGTTATTTATGAAAGCGGTGTGTTTGTGTGTTTAGGGGCTGTAGATATAATTATTTTGTAATTGTAATGTTTTTTTTTTATTTCAACAATGAGCTACAAAGACAATCAGATTATGAATGAACAGTATGAAGTTCATCAACATTGAAATATATGTTATTATCAAAATAATATTTAACTGTTATCAAAACGTAGTGCAACTGTAGAAGCTTGTTCTGTTGTCTCACTGAAAGAATAACATTTACCACGTTTTTTACAGACAATATTGAGAGATAAATAGTAGCAGTTCTCACTATGTGTTAAATATCTTTGCCTTCAATACATTAAATTAGAAAGCTGACAAAGTCATATTGCTTGTTATCATCTAAATGTAACTTTTTGCATGGAAAAAACCCTCAACTTAACTGATGTGTAGGTGATCTAGTATTTAGTATTGTTTAATGGAATGTATATCAGTGTATTCAAGTCAATACTTCATTCATTTAAACCAATATCTTTCTTGATTCTTTGTACAGTATGAAAAAAGAGTCTTTGTACCTGAGCTGAAGTTCACTGCTGTGAGGAGTCCAGTTCTGTCTCTCACTCTCTGGTCCAGCCTGTCTGCATCACCTGGACACCTTAAACAAACAGATATATATATATATATATATATATATATATATATATATATGTAAAGTACCATGTGTACAAACAATATAACTGATTCTCTTCTGTTGAACATGTTGGATTGTGTATTGTCCGAGTCAGGGTCCTTTTTATTTTACTGTAACTTTGGAAATTGTGTTACCAATGCTTACTGTTTATTTGATACCCATTTGGTAATGCAATTAATAAAAACAACAAGGTTTGGGTTCGTTCTTCAGATGACTGACGTTAACGTGTAAGCTCAATAATGCTCTAGCTCAACCAACCATATTGTAATATCTAAGTAATCATCTTGAAATATGACATTAATAATTGTAATATACACACATCTTATTGTGAGGTTGATTTCACATACACTACTTCGACATTAGCTTGTCTACATACTTGAGCATAGCCAATTTAAATTAACCTTAGATGCATACAGTTCTACCTATATAATAAAATATCTCTAAGTTACAAGGATGTAACCTTATTTTATCAACCTCAAACAGAAGCCGTTTGTTCAACAGTATTATCCCACTTAACACTTGTCTATTTAGTTTTAACCTTTATATATACAGTCTATGATTTTAACTTGGAGGCTACGATTACAATCGTTAGCACCGATGTAGCTACCACTAGCCACTAACTAACCCAAGCCTTACCATTCATTACGTAGCCGATTAAAATCATTAACACATAAATAAAGCACTCGAATTTCACTTACCGCAAAACCGCATTCATGCACCGTCTGTTTTAACCGCAGAGCGAGTCACAATAGTCCGATATATAAGCATGAAGAACAAACAACCACGGCCGGCTACAAGTTGTGTTTGCTGGATGAGCTGAGCAGGCAGAGTCCCTGTAGCTAGCTTCACGGAGCAGCTAGCAGAGAGACAAGAAGCTAACAGCGGCAGGCACTTGACAGAGCCGTCACTCAATGTGACCACGCGCTAATCTATGCACACACTTTAAGACCTAATATAAATAAAAGGGTCGCGTTAGAAAACAATTCACTCACAGATCCATAATCATGAAGGTGGAATCTAACTATATCGCTAATAAAATGTATGGAGCCAGGGGTATAAACATGTTTTTTTCTGCTGTAAAGTTGGGCATTTTAACATGGGGGTCTATGGAAATTGCTCCTTTCTGCAGCCATCGCCTATCGGCCAATATATGAACTGCAGTGTGTGGCACTTCCGTATTGGCTTCCCGGCTCTACCCCACAGTTTGCCGCTTGGCTAAAACACACCGCAATGCACGTCAGGATATGGTGTTTATGTGATATGAAATCGGAAAACATTTTAAAAATAAAATAATACTTTATTCCGAGTGTTCTTGCTTTTCTCTTTGAAAGTCATCACATAACGGCATTGTAATACACGGTTCGGCTGCATTACATATTACATATCTGCCGTAGATATTTATTTATAGAGCCCTGATCAGAAGACCTTTTGACAAACTGGAAGAGATGCCGCCAAAACTGAATACGTGACGTGGACCATAAATATATCAACAATTAAACAACATCTTCCATTTCCTTTCACACAATACGTCTCCTTGCAGTATCAACACTAATTCGGCTGACTTTTATATTTGATCCAATTGGTAGATAGTCTGTATTTACACCATAACGGTGCACAGCTGATATAAAGGGATTTTTTTGTAGTTTTTAAAGATATTACTGATTTTCTGAACTACCTTTCCAACTCCTCATGCTGTTGACTGTTACAGGTCTATACAAGTTCATGGTACAATGCATAAGCTTCACATCGAGAGACTGAAACTGTATTTTCCTTTACCGTTCTGTTTTAATTTCACAATAAAGTGAATAGTCATATTATGTTTGATATTATTATGTTTTATTAACTAGACCACTGGTTTTTTAAACCGCACCTCCTAGTGGTTAAAGCACGTTATTGAATTTAGTTGTTGAATAAGTTATATTTGATGAAAATATTTAAATATTAAGAGTAGCCTACATACAAAATAGGGGTCAATGATAGAAATATAGAATAGAAAATATCAAGAAGATACTGTAGTGATCTCTACAATAAAACAGTTTAGTGCAGAACGTCCAAAGATATTAACAGGAGGATGTGCAAAACAGACAAACTGATAAGGCTGAATTTTACTCAGGTGTAACTAAAGTCTGATTTAAGGGTTGTTGATATTTCACATCATTAATCAGAATCCCGTCCAAGTCCAGTTTTGGATAGTCTGGCGTGGTTCCATTCCATTTAATAGAGCTGTGACGCTCAGCGTAACCTTGTCGCACTGCCACTCCAACATCCAATCACAGAGCTTGAGGGCTAATCACGGGGTTTGTAAAGCAAGGTGGATGTTGTAGTCCCAAACAATAGCTGGGGATTCTGGGTAGTGTAGTGTCTTCGGAAACTCTGTAGTGTCTAAACTCCGAAAAAACAATTTGTTTCTCCGAATCGAAGGTTAAAAACACAAAAGCATTGTACACAATTTAAACCAATCAATATTGTGTAATTAACAAGGATAAACTGATGTTTTTTAGTGGATGAGTAATGGAGATATCACTGTGTAATCATTTGACAGTGTGGGGAATACTTCCGGTTTTATTATGAAAACTTCGAGACCGGAAATACTGTTTTCACCCACGCTAACTTTACATGGAAGCTGCCCCATATCATCTTCGTATATCTATCAAACTGTAGATCCTACACATCCACTGGACGTAGATTATAAAAGTACAATATACACTTCTCGCTAGAAATCTAATAAAAAAGTATTTTAATGGCCAAACTATTCCACAATTTAGGATTTTCCAGAGAGGGTTATTTGTGAATAAACGACCCTCCGGAGCGTTTGCGATCGACAGGAGCATGTTGTTTCTTACACGACCACTAGAGGTGCTACACTTTAAAACGTGACTCTGGGTCGTATTTAGCTGCTGAACAATCGACCTATATGGTCGTTTTTTGTAGGAGGACAGGCTGTGTAAAAAGCACGACCAGTCATCTGAGCCGGTGTCAGTACCAGATATGTTCGGGCTACCAGATATGTTCGGGTGTATTTCCGTCGCATCCGTCATCCGTCATATCCGTCATATACTCACCTCCCTCTGCTCCCAGCGCTCTGCTGCCACACACCGGCCGTCTGCGGAACTGCAGCCGGAGGAACTCGGAACAGCTTGTTATGTGTGGGGTGCTATGGTGGGGTCCCATGTACTTGTGCACATAAATAATGTTTCTAATTATTTACAATTAAAAAATATATATATTCTGCATTACTTTAGCCAACACTTTTATAAGGCCACTAGATTAGATAATTACGAAATGTGTAGATAGAATACATATATTTCAGGTTGTTATTTTGTCATTATGTTTAATGTTTTATTTACCTTTTAGTATTTTTATATAGTATCTGAACTTTGGAAAGGAGTTGGGAGACACACGACACATCAAATCACATCTACAGATCAAGGCGAAGCGAATGGATGTACTCCCATACTCCTAGCGTGAAAATGTTTGTGAAAACGTGTGCAAAGTCTCCAAAAATCCTAAAAATAAGCTCATATTTGAATTCCCCATAAAAAAACACATCATTCAGTAAAAACAAGGCCCCACTGATCATCTACTCTCTGAGACGATTCCATGGATGTCTGGCTTGAGTTTCGGCCACCAGGGAAAGTGGACAAAAGTGCCCGAGATCAGCCTCTTAATTTACCCAGGGCCTAGTGCTTGGCTTTGGGCATGAAAATTCAGGAAACTCCCCTGAGTATTTTATTAAATATTTGAAATTGGAGAGGAGTTGGGGGACACACGACACATCAAATCACATCTACAGATCAAGACGAAGCTATTGGAAGTACTCCTAGCGTGTGAAAATGTTTGTGAAAAACGTGTGCAAAGTCTCCGAAAACGGAGCAGTGGCTGTGATGCTAGCTTTGCGGCTAGCGGTTAGTTGTTATTGTTTGAAGTTGTTGCTATGGAAACAACATGACGGAGAACACATTAATATCTTCTACATATAATAACGGACAAAGTAAAGAATGAAGTGTAGGCTATGCCTGTTTGAAGTTGTTGCTAAGGAAACAACATGACGGAGAAAAAGTATAATCTTCTACATATAATAACGGACAAAGTAAAGAATGAAGTGTCGGCTATGTTTAAATGTTCGGAATTTGACCGTGATGGCCCTCTTGAGTTGCCGTAAAATATGACGAATATGACGGATGACGGATGCGACGGAAATACACCCGAACATATCTGGTAGCCCGAACATATCTGGTATTGACACCTGTCCGGCTAAAATAACTGGATGGCCTTCCATCTGTGCACAAACTTATCTTGTGCCCTCATTGGCCATGTGCTTGTTCGTGTGTGTTGGAGGAGGGGCTCTGTAAGGAAGTGGCAGATTTTTTCCGGTTGTGTATTTTCAAATTCTAGCGCACTCGAGCCAGTTTCTCAAACGTACCTACCCCACCTTTAACAGTTGCGTTGTAAAATCAGAAAACACACATTTATTACGAGTGATTTCTAATGGTTTTGGAAGGAGAAGACAAACAATACTGTCCTTTCATTTTCAGATCAGATTCAATGTGTCGTTATACAGTAAATGGACAATGCATGTGTTTGTTTACTTTGTAACTTGTTGATGGGTTGTTAACATCCTGTTGGTTATCACCGCACCTTTACCTTCTCAACAGTCGCAGTAATAAGATCAAACTTGCTTGGTGAAACCCAACCTTTGTTTTATTCGATGGAGGCATGAAATGAGATTCTATTAATACTCGCAGCCCAATTGGGCTGGCTGGCTGACTCCCAGCGGAGACAGCACTGAAAAGGTTAGGTGCGGCAATTATGCAGGTGGAGTTGTAGAGGAGATGGGAGTGAGGAGAAGATGATTCTGCCTTGATCACTGCCTCTGAACAAGGTGTTATCAGCTGCAGCAGAAAGAGAGAGAAGGGAGAAGGGGGGGGGGTGAGGAGGTGAGTTTGGTTTGCTGCCAGAACGGCGTTAATGACTCGCCTTGTTTTTTGAAGCGAGAAGTTGCCTTTTCAAAGGCAAGGCAATTAGAGGGGGACTTGTTCCGTTGTGCTTGGGCTACTGCAGTGACTTAGTAGAGCTGTCACCCACCGGCCAATCAATGGTGGACAGGAGCAACCAGTGAGATACAGGAACACACGGTGATATGACGTAATGGCTGTGTGCTACATATGTTTCCCTGTACAAGCACACTCTTTAAACGCAGTTATTCCCTCGTTCTTTTTTTATCTCAAAGAAAATAATATGCTTGCGTTAATGTTTGAGTGATGCATACAGTATCGTTATTATATGTGATCTACATCGCAGCCACACTCTGTGTGAAGCACAGGTGACACAGATAATTGGGACCCTTCAAATCTCATTATGCTGCCTTGCTCAAAAGAAAAGAGAAAACATGGAGAAATGTGCCCCTTCTAGCTCCCAAACCTCTCTCTCTCTCTTTGTCTCTTTGGATTATCCGGTAGCGCAGCAACACACCCACCATTACTTTGCTGCCGCTGCTGACCCCAGTCATTCATTTAATTGGCTGTTAATTGCTATTCTCTCTACAAGACACAATGTATATGTGGAGCTATATTTAGGCTCGCCCCTCGATGGCTCTTCATGCTAAATTACAACTTTCAGCCAGGCGCTGAAGGGCCCCATTGTGGCCTGTCGTTCTCCCCCTCTGTGACTGACTGACAGGCTGGGGAGGGAAGAGACATCCCTCCCTACCTCCCACCCTCCCTACCTCCCTCTTCTCCTCTCCTTTCTCTGTTCCCTCTTTCTAGCTGCTGCACTGTATAAAGTCTGACACCTGGATCTGGCTGCGTGTCACTCCCTCTGTCCTTGTCTGTTTGACATAACAGCAGCAACTTTTCATCTGTTGCCAGGGACGTCTGAGCACTTCACCCAGCCTACATCCTGTCTTCTGTGCTGTGTGAAAGAAGACATTTGTATCTAACAGGTCTTACAACAGAGTAAAACAAGTATTTTATCATGTATGACTCACTAATTTCCCAGCGTCTGTTTCGGTTCTATTTATCCAGAATATCTTATAGGGTTAACCCTATCCCTAACACTATTATCAAAAATGATTCTAAAAACCCCCTTAGCTTTAAGTATAACCATCAAAATATAATGTAATATTAAATATAATATATTAGATAATTGCATTAAAGTCACTGATGCAGCAATGTGTTCATCACTTTAATATTGCAGATGGTAAAAAAGGAGAGTATTTGTTATTGCTTTATATATTGCCGGATGGCTTGTTCATTTCAACAAAAGATCAATAGAATTTGTCTTTTCAAACAACAAATGATATTATGACTATATTTTGTATTTTGAAGCTGAATCTGAATTTTCAAAGAAATTGAAGTTATTAAACAGATGAACTGAAGTACAATATGTGTCTCTGATTCAAGCAGAAGTATAAAGTAGCAGAAAATGGAAAGAAAGTAAAGTGCATGTACATCAAAGCTGTAATCCTTCTGTAAAAGTTATACTGTCCGCCGCTTATCATTAATGAATGATTTCTGAAGAAAACATCAAAGTTTGATTCCTAGAATTGGTTTATTATTTGTGTTATTCTCTACCATTCGCTGGCCCTGCACGTCCACTTCGGCACAGAGCAGGCCAGCTGCATCTGAGTCATGTAGGATTGCATTTTAGACTTAGACACACACACACACACACACACACACACACACACACACACACACACACACACACACACACACACACACACACACATACACACACACACACACACACACACACACACACCACACACACACACACACACACACACACACACACACACACACAGAGGAATGTTTGCGACACAGATGTGAGTTTGATGGATAACATTGGTCAACTGCTGACGTCATCTGGTGGAAATCCCGGATTACTCAGCCCCCCCGCCTCACATGTCCATATCTTGTCCTTCTCTCTTTGTGTCTCTTATTCTCAAGAGCAGGACAGACACACCGTTAGTTCAGGTTAGATGAAGACAGGAGGGGAGACTGAGAGAAGCGAGGAGGAGAGAGGGTGAGGTGGGGGGCGGGTGTTCCTGATTTATGGCTCTGACTTTTCATTTGTAATACCCTGATTATCTCTGGGGAGCTGGGTAGGAGGACGGTGGGGGCCTGGTGCTGGTGCGAGGCCTGAGCAGCTTAATAATGTGTACATGCCCACAGCGTCGGGGGGATATAAGGCAACAAAAATGCGGCCCTCTGAAAATGAGACTGAGAGCTGAGCACACGTCTTGTTTCGGCAGATATAATTGTAAAATAGCTTGTCTTTGATTTCTCTCCAAATCACTTTTGTTCCCTGTCTTGATTCTGTCATCATTTAACATCTCTGCACTTATTTGATGGAGATTGAAGGTGATAAAGACTTCAAATGAATATGCACTTGCATTGAATCCCTCCCTTTTGCTTTCTTAGTTTCTGCAGGATGTGAATCCAGCGAGACGACGAGATAATTAGTGCAAAGTCACTCCTAATGACAACTGCTAACATTAGTTACGAGTCCCAGAGACGCAAGTGTGTCATCAGAGAAACACAAATTTGTACAATTTGCAAAGTGAGATAATGTTCTCACTAGTTTCTTTAACTGAATATTCAAGCATCAGGACAAACTGTATTATTGAAGCGGTAATGCTACTTTTGTGTGAAATGTGACAGATGATGTCTCTTTCACACATAAAGTGATTTTCATTTTTTGTTACAACCATTTGCTCACTTTCTCTATCTCTCAAACTGAACACACACACACACACACACACACACACACACACACACACACACACACACACACACACACAGCTGTTGAACACACATAGGTAAGCTCGGCCCTGGAAACCCTCATCATCGCCCAATCGTCCTAATAATCATCATCACAAGATACACTGTTGTTATCATAATCAGATCTGCGGCGGAACACAGCTTTAACGAAATGCAGCATGAACCCTGCTCATAATAATTGGTATGGTTGTGCAGGCACGTTAGCCGGGAGTGCATCTCCAGTTTTCACACGGTGCTATTATCCCAGCACATAATACCTTGCTGATTATCCATTCAACGAAGGCGTAGCTATCGTAACCGTTATGATAATAGCACGCGCGGCTGTGATAATCCACACAACTGGTGCTCTCCCTCTCTGTGTCAGATGCTAATGATGATATTGGGTGGTCATGCACAGAAACAGCAATGGCTGGTGGGAAGCCTCTCTGGGTTCAGTGCTGAGCCGATTGAACGGCATACCGCCGTGTAAATCCATTTGACCCCTGAGGGGCCCGGCGTCGACACGCTGCTGGTGAGAGGGTGAGGCTGGGGGCTTTTGCGGCTCCTTCTCAGCCCTGCGGATCATATCACTAGTGCAGATTAGCTCATTTAGCTGGATTGATTAAGTTAAAAGGAGACACCTGTTTACCCTACGGCCTGTTAATATGTTGCCATGACAACAGCCAAGGACCCAGCGTCTCCTGCGCTCTCTGTCTATTTCCCACTTCCTCCTCAATCTGTGCACACACACACACACACACACACACACACACACACACACACACACACACACACACACACACACACACACACACACACACACACACACACACACACACACACACACACACACACACACACACACACACACACACACACACACACACACACACACACACACACACACACACACACACACACAGATGTCTCTCCACTGAGTCTCTCCACCTGAAGTTGCTGAGGTAAGAAGATCAGGTTTTCCACTCAGTGGAGCGAGAGCGCTCTCACCTCTTCCCCATGGTCCCCCCAGCAGCACCTGTGTGTGCATGTGTGTGTGTGTGTGTGTGTGTGTGTGTGTGTGTGTGCATGTGTGTGTGTTTATGCATCTCTGTGACATTTGCCTTCTAAAGTGGAGGAGGCTAAATCGCACAGGTGCATTTCACATGTCCATAAATCGTTTTTGTTTGTGTGTTGAAGGGATGTTGAAGGTATAAATCATCATGTTATTTAAAGTTCTTGTGCTGGCGGATCATTGCTCAGATGTTTCATCCAAATAGCTGCAGACAAAAGCAGCGCTGAGCGGGGGTAATTAAATGCATCGTAGGTTCAGGTGGGAACTACTCAATTTGACTCTCAGCGTGATAGAAAAGTTTGCAAAAGTGGACAGGCCGCTGGAGGATCACTTGGCTGTCTTACTTCTCGTCAAAGTGTTCTGCGTTTGTCTTCATCCTTTCCGCCTGCTTCCCCCGTTTCTCACTCTCTTTCACTCTGTTTCTCTCTTTCACACCTTACATCCCATGGTGGTTGACATGTGCCTCTGTAATGTCTCTGACTCTGTCTCTCCCACTCTGCCTCTCAGCTCCATTTAGGTCACCTCTCTAACCTGAAACAAAGTGACGGTGCCCCTTCACACCTGTTTACATGTCTTTCTTCCTTAATTTCCTGTCTTTTCTCCTCCAGATTTTTTTTTTATACATTAGTTGTCGGTCTGTAGTTGCACTTAAAGGATCAGTGTTTTGTTGATCTGTCACATTTCATCTCCTCCTCTCCTCTCCGTCTCACTCCTCATTCCTCGGCTGTTTGTTTCTCCCCTTGACTCTGGTAGACTCATTATCTTTGTAGAACAGCAGTGTGCGTTCGTCAGCAGTGATTAGCAATGTTTCACACTTACATCGTTAAGGAGAGACAGTTTGATAATTGACGAATGAAGATATGGCATTCTCTAATCTTCCCGTGCAAAACTGTGTCATAGTAGATAGAGGCTTCGGTTAAGTTTTCCATAACATTAAAGCTTGCATTGATCATAATCCAATTAATGAAGGAAAAAAAGGGAGGAACGGACAAAAAGGACATGGAAAAAGGAAACGCTTGCCTCATTAAATAGAAAGAAATCAACTGTAATCAAATTGCTGAGTTCTCAGAACTGATGAAGTGTACACATTTAAAGATCTAATGAAACATTCTTGCAGTTCACATAATTAATTTGCAGCCCTTTTGATAAGTGGTAATGACTTGGAGATTATTGGTTTAAATGAATAGTTGTGTTGTACAGCTGCGGCGGAAGAGAGTAAGTTTGTGACGGGGGCGTTGGGGGCTGTATGGGGGAAATACTATCCTACTTTCAAAGTTCCAGAGGAGATGAAGCAATGTTTTAAAAACACAATAAGACAATTAGGCTCTATAAACTAATTACTGCCGCTTTAATTCCTTTTCAGATTAAACTGCAGTTGTAATAAAACGGCGTCTCAAAAGATATGTTTGTATGCAGGGGGGAAATAAATACACATTTGTAATTAAAGGTGGAATAATATTTTTCTCATTACACAAATATTTGCAGAGGAGATAAAGGTGCAGACATCAATTCTGAAAGATATTTCATCTCTCTCGCTCTGCATGGCGCCGATTCCGAATTAGAGGAGATGCCGCTTTGCATCGCCTCCAGAAACAGACCAGCAGCCTGCTAACCGGAGGTGAGCCGCTCAGAAGCTTCTCTGACAAGATATTAACACACAATGCAATGAGTGAGGATTGTTTTGCTCTGAGGCTTAAAAAGTGGGACACTTAACTTACAGAAAAGGGAACTTTTCTTTTATTCCTGCAATGTTATTATTGTGAGAAAGCGGTGGTAATGTTATTATTCCTCAGATCCACCGCAGGCTTTTTCTCATGCTGTCAGCTAATGTTGATGATGCCCTCCCCTCGGTCGTCGCTCCACACACTAACAGCATCGGCTCTGATGGACTCAAAACAACCAGTTTCAGCACGACTGACTCTCTCTTATCATAATTTGATTATTTTAATGATCTTGTTACTAAACCTCAGACGCTGCACTTGCATACACCCGGAGGGAAGCCATGGTTGAACGCATTGTATGAATCTCACATGAGGCTCAGGAGATGTCCAAGGGTGACAATATACAGTGGTGTGTGTACTCGTATGTGTGCGTATTAATGTGTGCATGCTCGTGTGTGTCAGTCGCCGCAGACAAACAGGCAGACCCAGTAGCACCAAACACAGAGAGGTTATGGAAAACTATTCACATAAAACAGCCCAGTGCATTATCAGTCAAACACGAGAGCCAGAGGGGGCTTGATTGTGGCGTTTCATCATCGCTTATTGAATTATCTGGATTAATTTAACGCATTTAGGCCTGTGTGTTTTCCCCTGCTTGCAACTCTCCCATCTCTTCGTTAGCGATAATTACACTAAGTGGGTCATCTCCTTCTGAGCTTCCTTTCTTTTCTGTCTCCCTACATAGCATTAGCATTTCCAACTTCTTAAACAAAGTTTGGTGAAAATTCTAATTCGATATAAACGTCGTGATTCACTCTGCATTCTGTGGATGAACGCCTTGAAAAGCAGGCGGTTGACTCAGAAAGTGGAGGAGTGGAGCGAGAGAATAGCAGGGTTGAACTAGATGTTTTCAAACTCACCTTTAATTCTATTTAACTTTCTCACACATTTAAGCTCTGAGTCACAGAAACTGAGTGTGCTTTGACCCGCGTGGGCTAAGCTGGTCAGTAGAGCTGAGTTGTAGCAGAATACATCACAACTCAGGCTGGTTGCAAATGTAGTGCAGGAGGCCTGATTATGTAACATTGCATTTCATTTAGCTGACGCTTTTATCCAAAGCAACTTACAATTACAGGGACATCCTCCCTGGAGTAACTAAGGGCTAAGTGCCTTACTCAAGGGCACACTAGTGGTGGTGTTCCAGGCGGGATTTGAACTCACAACCTTCCGATCTTCAGCCCACCTGACTATCCATTAGACCGCCACTTCATGCCATATAAGGGAACACATGCGAACATTTGACTCCAGTGATACTGGGATACTACAAAACGGCTACAGCATGTTTTCTAAGATTCCTTTCAACTCATTGCACTGACCAACAAAAAACTTTAAACAACTATTAGGCGATGAAAGAAATTAAATGGTTGCCAAGGTAACAGCAGCCTCAAATCACATCCAGCAAGTGTTGGTGTGTTTAACATTTTTGCACGAGAGTGATCTGATCTAGAAACTGCTCGACATGCAGAGACCAAGTATGTGCATCTGACTTTCTTAACACACTAAAAGAGGGAGGTGAGGTCAACATGAGACACACTGAGAGCAAAATGTAGTCATGCACGCCCACTCCATGTCTCGCCCGAATCAGCCAGCGCTATTGCAGAGAAAACCTCACAGAGGATATTTGGCTGTTAAGTCGTTAGACAGCTCATTAACACTTTGTTTAATTGGTGCCTAATTGATCATGGATGTTTCATAAAGCTGTGAACCTCAGGGGTGTGGGGACATCGGCTGGCTCTCAGGGGAACCATGGATTAGGCTGAGAATAGACTCACAAGCTGTGTGAGCCACTCAGCAAAAACTCAGCAAAAACCTCAATTGTCTCTGATTTCGGTTTAAGTTCAGTCAAGGAAATTACTAAAGAACTGGTTTCAGAGTGATTCATAAAGGGCCAGTTCATTTGAACCTGATCTGATCGATATGCGTCAGGAAGTTAAAGTTGTAAAATGAGAGCAAATTAATGATATGAGGCGCAGCTGGGAGAAAGAACAGTGACAGAAGTGTCATCTATTATCATGCAGTGTCTCTTTTCTTCTCTCTCAATCACACACAGACAAACAGCAGCAGGGAAATCTGTCCAATGGACCAGCTCCACATCTCAGGTGGTCAAAAAAACAACAAAGAGGCTCCTGACCTCTCTTTGTTTTTATATTTCCTTTCCTCTGCCAAAACCTGATGATGAAAGGAGCACACACTGGGGTTCAAACCTTGTACCACTTTTCAAATTGGTTTTAATTCAGTTGAAAGTAACTTTCTCATGAACCAGATAAAAGAAACGTGCATGTGCAATCCATATGCTCAAAGCCCTGACTGTACAAACTGTCACAGACTTGTGTGCTCACATTGAAACCACTGGCCTTAGAATTAAAGTCTTTATAGGTTAATGGATAATATCTAGTAAACGGTATCACTTTTTCGCTTGCCTCCTATTTTGTGCTTGTTTTTCACAAGGAGCGCTCTGCTTTCTCCTCCTGTCATTTTGTGACGAGAACTCACCTGTGAATAATTCATGAGGAGCGGCACATACGATTACACTGGTTAAAAAGTAATGAGGCGCTGCCATAATAAAAGGTTGTCTTGCGTTGTTTTACCTAGTGTCTCTCACACACCTATGTCGTTTCTGGCCCTGAGTTCACATGAAAGCACATCCTTGTTGCCCCTGACAGAGCGCAGTGCTAAGAGAGAGAAAGCAAGAAAACAAAAACCACGGCCTGTGGAGCAGGTGGTTAGAAAACAGGCACCACAGAAGCCCCCCACCCCCCACCTCCCCCACCAGCACAACGGCGTGATCTAGCCCAGGCTACGAGCTGTCACTGGGGGCTTTTCATGTCTGAGCTCGGGAAAGATCAGTAGACTCCCCGTCTGAGCTCGGAGCCCTTTGATAATCGATGGAGCTTACAGTGGTGCTTTGTAACGACAGCGACCGTTCACAGCCCAATCATACTGCACCGCCGTCCTCTCTTGTTTGTTCCCAGGATTGTGCAGGCTATTTCCTGTTTGACTTAAAATGAGGCCTTGTGTTTTATGGTCATGTCAGTGTTGACAGCGAGGAGATACAACGGCAAAGCTTCGTGTTTTTGAATTTCAGTACAATATCAGCAAAGCTCAGATAGTCTTCTGAGCAGTTGGAACAGATGTACAAGGCTAACATGATTTGTACATAGCCTGTGACGCACTTTGACTTTTGTAGCAGTGAATCAACTTCTTACAAAGAGAAGCAATGCTGTGAGTCATTAGTCACCGTCAGACACTTACAAGTCACCATGTTTAAATAACAATCCACATAAGCTGTATTGATCAGTCTTGAAGTGATACAGCACCCAACTGATTGGATACATTAGTTAATTGAATTACTGAAAGGAGAATTTTAGGTCATGGAGAGATTTATTATATTGCAGGAGTTGTTTGAGATTTCTGACAACAAGTGTTCAAGCTTACAATATGAGAGAAAGAGAGGGACTTTGATAATACATTTTGGGTGGAGTATCACTTGAATGAAAACAGAAGCCATGGGTTAATGAGACTGACTAATTGGCTTCCCACCAGAAAATAAAAACATGATGATTTCAAAGATGGAAAATGTGTCGGAAATGATTTTAATCTCAGGTATTCTCCACCTCCAATCTATTTCTGTCTGACAAATACATTATTTAGTGTGAATCTAATTAAGTATTGAACATGCACAGATGGTGCTCTTGACCTCCTGTGAGTGCAGTGCGTTGTATGTATATGCTGCAACAACTTACACACATGTCTCTTTTTGCATGTGAACATACAGTTCTTGGGTGTCTTCGTGTTTGTGCGCACACCTAAAGAATGGCATTCACTCTGCATCACAAGGGCATACTGTTGTGTATATATTTATGTTTTTCTTTGTGAGAATGCACAATTCTCTGTATGCTTTGTGTGTGTTTAATGGCATATAATCACAGTATGATTCATACACTGACGGATGAAGAGAACCTGTTCATTTGCTGTCCCCCTCGGTTAGATAGACCTAGTTAATAAGCCATCATGCTGGCGACATTGTGACATTTCCACTGCCTGCTCTATGTGCATCACACACACATGAAGCTGTGACTGTGTGTGTGTGTGTGTGCGTGTGTGCGTGTGTGTGTGTGTGTGTGTGTGTGTGTGTGTGTGTGTGTGTGTGTGTTCCCCATTGCTTTACAGTACCCACTGAACAGGACAAACAGTACAATGACCAAAATAACATGTGGGGAGAGGCAGAGAGTGACCAAAGTAATGGATGAAAGAGGACAGATTGATTGAAAAGCAGATATATAAAGGGCTCATGTAGTGGAGGCACACAGTGTTCACAGCGAGTTCACGCTCCCCAAGGTTGTTTTGATATTTCCGAGCCACTTCCTTCATTCCGGTTGCTTCGTATAGCGTATATAGCGCTATAGGGATTTAAAAGTACTAATTTATTGTGTGTGTGTGTGTGCGAGCGTCTGTGTTTGAATAGAATATACAGTTTGTGTTTTGTAGTGTTTCCTCGGTCAACCCCCAATGTACATACCTTTTTCGTTCTAACTTTGATCCCTCAGTTAGAGGTGGAGGTCAGCAGCTGTACTGGAGGCACCGGGCAACTCAGAGATCTTCCATTCTTTACGTTATAGCCTAAGAAAAAGTCAAATGAATGCGATTTATTTTCCGTGCTTTTAACACTTTCTCTAGTTGTTATACTTCAAAAATGTTTGGCCTTGTTCACATTATACACACTTGAAGGCAACATTTTCTGCTTGTTGCCAGCTCACCTCTTTTATTGCCATTCATCACTCTCTCCCTGTCGGCCTCAGCCTCTTCTCATTTAATGTCTGCAGTGTGCTGACCCAATCAATACTCTAAGACAAACATGCTCGGACATAAACACACATACATGCAGGTAAAATAACACACACACACCGAATACATTAAAGGGACACATCTTGAACTTTAATCACAGGGGCTCTTGCTTTATGGATAACAAATGTTTCTCAATGATGCTTCATACAATAATGCTGCCTTGAGCCTTGTGCACGGTATGCTCAGTATTCAAGTGGTGAAAATAAGAGAAAAACGCTACTAATCAACATTTCACTTATAGTGTCTAGAAGCCACCCAGGCTTCAGTAAGCTAGCGAGGGAGTAACATTATGCACAAAACGCAGAGGCATAATGATAGAGAAAAGAGATCAGGCAGTTGGGAATATTTTCCACACAAATGTAAGATTACGAAAGAAAACCAACAGACCATCCATCGGAAAGTAAATGTCCATGACCTTCACAATTTCTGAAACTCAAAAAAATCAATGCTTTCATTTCTACTTTTGCGGTTGTAAACACCACTACATGGATAAAAACAACCCAATGTGAAGGCAGCATTAGAGCACCTGAACATTACACATGGAAAAAGTGACTGGAATCGAAGCTGAAAAGCCAAAACAGGCAGATAGGTGGACTATAAACCAGCAATGCATCCAACCAGCTGCACAGGGATGGCATCAGCCAGAGAGTGCAGGCCCCGATTAGCATCCTGGGAATGTGCATGCCGAAGCGGAGCTGAGGTGAAACGACTTGTGTCCGGTCTGCGGGACCACTAGTGGCTGACAGCCTCATCACGCTCAGCCCCGAGCGGCCCGTGTGCAAATCACACTCGCTCGCTAGCGGAAAGAAACCTGATTATGACTTTTTCGCTTTTCAGATTTCTCCTGCCCCTCGCTGGGCAACGGATGCGCCCAGTCACAGTTACTCAATCCCAGCTACTGGACGATTAGGCACCGTCTCACTCCAAGCATGACCGATTCTTCTGCTCCCCTCTCACACACTCGTCGCTTCCCGGCGAGGTCAGGGGACAGACGAGCCGAAGACTTCATTCCTTACGCTTCTGTCGTTTAAATCAGGTCAGATGAGTGTCATCCTCCCCTCCCCTATAAGAGCATGGTAATCTGATTCTTTCTACTCATGCCTCTATCCGCTCTACTCTCCTCTGCCTCTTGCTCCGTGGGTTTATCCCCAAACTCTGTCTCTATGTCTTCATCACGGTTGTGTTATGATTGAATTATGGCCTCTGGAGTGGCTCTATAGGGCCCTGTGTGGCTGCTGTGCTGTCGGTGGACAGACCTGCATCTCCCCCCCCCATGCTGCCCAGGCCTCTCTCTCTCTGCCTTTACACTATAGCTCGCTTGCCCTATCCACCCCGGCACTGCCCTGTCACCTCGCATCACACGGGAAGAATGAAGAGCAGGACAAGAGGAAGCAAAACAAACACTGACCTCATGGCAGCTTCTCTGCCTGCAACATGTATGTGTGTACATCCATGAGATGTGGCAGAGCTGGGGAAATTGTTTATGGTTATCAGGGAGGTAGAGCAGTGTTTTTCTTAAGGTTTTACACCAGTCCTCCACGCTGACCTCTTTCTTCCTCTCTGCCTCTGTTCTTTCTCCGTCTCTTATTGTCTTTCTCGCGTTACAATTTGTAAATGCCACCTAACTTGACTTTGGTTTATTTTTTCAATGATGTACAGTTCTCAAAATCCTCGTTAGTCTCTTCACTCAATTAGATGGGTGAGATTAACACATTGAGTATTTGCTTGACATCTGTTTCCCTTGCTCAAACTGTAAAAATACAAAACATCACTGTTATACTGTAAATGCCATCCCTCTGTAATATACATACAGAGACAAAGACAATTATTTGCAGAAATGCACAGATACGTAGCAGTGAATTGAGGCGGGGGTAGTGTGAGGGGGGTTGGGAGGCTATCCAAACAGGATGGTTAGAAGCATGTTGCTTTAATTAGACCTGACAGCCTCCTCTCAGAACATGAATAAAAAGCGAGGAGCCCCAGACCTGGACTCATGCATAATGGTTTGGTCACAAAAAAACGCGTAGCTCACTTCAGACACATGTAATGAATGCACAGATTAAAGCACTGATAGTGCAGAGGGCTGAAAGAAAGTATGTGTAAAAAAGCAGAAGGAGTAATGACTTAGGGAGCGTATCTGAAATCTTTGTACAGTAGGCTACATGAAAAGAAAATGAAAATCCATTTTCTATTTTCTCTATTGATTCCTCCTCTTTATAAGGCCCTGAAAGCAACACGATATTTGATCCGTACAACTCTTTTCATCTTTCAGAAAGGAAGCAACTTATTTTTCTTTCTACTGAATCACGGGCATTGCGGAGTCCTGGCCCCTGATTTCCATCACACTTGTGTGACTTACCTTTACTACCCTCGCTTCCTCCTTCCCTCACCTCCGTGGCTCTCAGAATAGTCATATGCTCGTTTCCAAGGCAACCAACCAGGACCTGTGTCCGGGGAGGGTTGACAGACGTCGAAACGAGGAACATGAGACAGTGGCAGCTCACAAAACGCCAATACCTTTTTATTAGACTGTTGCAACATGAGTTATAAGCTTGTGTGATATAAATAGCAAGTTAGACAAAGTTACACTAAAATGCTTACTTGTTTCATTCAGGACTAACAAAAGTGGTTTAATATTTTCCCTCGCCAAATGAATGGAGCGAACTAGATTTTTCAGGATAAACTGTATTCCCCCCGGAGGACAAGAGACTTAATTTTCATTCCCCCAGGGTCGCTACACCAAGTAAGCCCCATTAATGTAAATCGAGAAATAAAAGGCTTACAAGGAGTGAGAAAGGAGAAGAAAACTCAGTGGGCCTGCACTAAGAGAGAACACTGCTATCAGTTGTCTAATTAATCTGTTGGCACGGTGATGGGGAGCGGAGGGACGAGGAGCTGCAGCGACAACAAGAGACAAGAAGAACAATAGAAATCTCAGTCTCACACTTTTTCACTGGGGTGTTGTATAATCCTGTTATTTTGAGCAACAGAAGGACAATTAAAAGCAGGGCGCTCGGTGTAAAGCGCTTCAAGGGTCAGAGATTTTTGAATTATCTTGTGTTCATTCCCACAAGGGTGACATTACACTTGTGACTTGAATCTACAAAAAAATAATGTTTCCTTAATATTGCTTGGGTTAAAGAAGACCTTTAAACCGACATGCACATTTTAGCTGACAGATTGCAAATGGTCATACTGCCCCTCAGAGTAATGCTAATACTTTCCAACAGGAGGGGGTGTTTCTTGTTCTCTGTTGTTGGAGAGCCCAACTCAAGACAGAGAGGCCTGACAGGAGAGTTTCCCAAATATACCCCAGCTTACTCCAGCCCCTGAAAGACAAGGTAAGTTATTTTAAAGTGTTTTTCTTTGACTTATTTAACTAAATTGGAAACGTTATATGGAGAGGAAGAGCAAAACTCAAACAAGAAAATTACCAGAAATGCGTGACCACATTTGGGGCAAGGTTATCAAGGCATCATCACTCACCTTGAATTGAATCGTTGGTATAATTGTATTTTGTGAAGCATCTTCCTGTTTGAAAGATAAGAGTAATGTTTGGATTGTGTTATGAAACCCATACGATCTAAACTAAGTGAGAGAGAGAATACGCTGCTGTTGTTGAGCATCGGCTGAAACTAGATATCAAATCAGAATTAATTTGCAGGGGGATCTTTTCATTACACTTGGAACATCGGTCAATATGTCTGTCCCGGCTCCGGCTCTAGGAGAAAAGCTTTCTGGTGCAGACCCAGGTTCAGCCTTCACTCTTTCAAACCCAAATCCACGGGACAGAGCAGGAGTGCAAACACTGACTGAGACTCTCACAGATCTTAAAAGAAAACGTTGCTTAGAATGAATAACTGAAACAATGATATATGTATCCTGAATTACATTTTTTTACCAAAACCCTTTGATCATCTCACCAAATAGTTAGAGTCAGCTCCATTTGATAACCAAGTTATATTTACTTTTACAATAGAAATATTCCTCTAAATTCTCTTTGTATTTCGTGATTTCTTTTTAAGGAACGACAGTCTGAAATGATCAAGGATAGACAGAGCACAATCAATCCTTGGATTTCTTCTCTTAACCAATAATTATGTCCTGATTATGCTTATCTAGCTGTCAATCAATAATTAAAAATCATCAAAGTTACGAGTGAGAGAAAGATGCTGCTTCGTTGTGCTCTCAAATGCAGGTCTTGTACGGTAGATTAGGAAGTCAGAGTCCTTCACTTTTCTTAGAGTAACCCTGCATTTCCCTGTGATGAAGTCTTAAAGATCTGCGGAGCATCAAGAGACATATCTAAGAGAAGTGCCTTCAGTTTTTATTCATGTTCCTTCCCTTTTCTTTTTAAGTGATCTGCAGCTTCAGAGAGAAGAGAGAGAGAGAAGGAGGGAGAGGCAGAAACAGAAGTGTTTTCCAATAGAAATGAGAAGAGTCAAAGTACTCCTCAGTTGGGCTGAGGCTGTCACCGCTCAGTTCAAAACACTCTGCCATGCAAAACAGCCAAAAGCCCCTAAAACCTGTAAAATGACTTCACTTTGAACATCAGGGAAACTCGTTCACCAGCAGGTCAGACTCTTTAAAACTTTGAAAAATATTAAAAATGTCATTAAAATAATCAGTTGAGGGCTTGGTGGGAACATCTGAATAACGATTACTATTTGAAGTTCCACATTTGTGTTTACTTTTATTTGTCTTTGTCAATGAAGATCATTGTTTCGTTTATTGGCAAGCATCTAGGAGTAAATTTGTCATAACCACAAGCATGCAATGCAAACACGCACCCACACGCACACACACAGACACATAAACACATACACACGGACACATAAACACACACACACACACACACGGTTCTCATATTCTGGAGGACAGCTGCAAGGGTGTGGAAGCCTTGGGAAAATGGATCATGGATACAGGCCAATCAACTTCCTCCGTTGCCAGCACCTGTTTGTCTGTATCTGCTGCTGACAATTTTACAATATGTGATTATGAAAATATACAGGGAGTAATAAACACAGTCTGTGAGTAAATGCAGTAGATTACTGTCACAAACATGCCTTTCTTTATGTTTCTTAAAATGTAAGTTCTGCCGTACAGTAAGTGTATGATTTTCTGCCTGCATGTTTGTCACTGAGGTTTATTCAACAGAGATTATGCAAATGTGAGTCTATTACACATCCTGCCCTAATTCACTAAACCCTGTTATAATTAAGGCACACATCCACCGAGGAGAAACCCCCCCACACACACAAACACACCACTACAATAAAGTGTTACCTTGAAATATTCCCTCGACCAAAAAGAGAGACGAAGCGGTGCTGAGATGATGACAGTTAATACGCACTGATGTTTTTGTCACTCTGAAAACGGCGCTGAGATTGTGCGTGTGTGTGCACACATGTGTTAGTTTGTGTCATGAGAGAGGTTGTGTGTGCATGTGTGTACGAGCTGAGGGGGGGGTAGACGATCTTCTCTGAAGCGGCCCAGGCAGGCATCAGCACTCAATCATCCCAGATCTGCCAGACGACACCAGCAGAGAAAACACATTACCCGTGTCGTGTCGCCTCGTCTTCTTCTGTTGTCTTCTCTTTATTATATTTAGGGCTGCCTTGCCTCGGGGTCAGGTGACAATCTGCATTCTCTTTATACAACTTTTCTCAAAACTGTCTGGAGTTTTTTTTTTATATTTCATTTTTCAATCTACCTCTCTGTTAAAGGGTAGCTGTTGATGGTTTTTAATCCCTACATGAGTCCCTTTGCAGATGACTCTGCTGGCATGGTGTCAGAAAGAAACTAACAGAGAGCAGCGCTACGCATTAGACAATAGATGAATACCCTCAGAAGGGAGGGAGGGAATAGAGAGAAGAGGCAAGGAGCCCATTTGAAGTGCCTGTCTAAGTTTTAGTAAAAAAAAGCGTTCTTTTACAACAGCATATAAATATATAAATGAAACACTTAAAGACATTATCAGGCACTTTCATTCCCCCTGCCTTTTGTGTGCTGGTTGAGGTGGGAAACAGAAGGGAAGTAAACACATCTGCATATCTGAGTCATTGGATCCAAGGGAGCTGTTATGGGCTGTCTCTGCAAATCTCTTCTCCGTACAGCCGGGTCGGTTATTTCAACAGTCTTCCTTCTAATGTGCTTGCATTTGAGGGTGGCCAATCTGATTTCAAATGGCTGTGTACCCTTTTGGTTGATATGTTCTCAGGTTTGAACACGTGCTAACGGTTTGCAGCAGAGGAAGGCGTGGCCTGTGTCGCTGATGTTTAGCGTCCAGTTGACGGTAAATTGGCACAGTTGGCGTAACAGAGTGGGCCAAGACCGGTCAGGCCCTCTGTCTCCACGGTTGCCATCACCTGGACAACCAAGCGTGCCAAGCCTGTGGCAACATCCGAGGGATCAGAGGAACGGCATCAACTGGCAGCCAGCGCCAGGACGGGGACGTTTTCTCTCTCCACCTGCTTCATGGCAAGCTCATGTAAACAAAATGCTCACACAACACTTCAGATAACAGCCCGCAAGGTTGCCAAGCAAGACTGTTTTCATAAAAAAAGACAAGATAAAAGCTTGATGTCGCCTCAAGTGTTGCGACCAAGTCCCTCCATAAAGCCAGATTGTTGTTTGGTAGGCCTACGTCATGTACAACAAGTGATAGAATAAGGGATCAAAAATACTGACAATATAATTGCTATACCCAGTTCCCCTGTAAACGTTTGAACGCTGTAGGTTGTGGGCCGTTATCTATAAGCATATGTGCGAATATATATGCAGTACGACACAAAACGGGTAAATATCTGCCCCTTATTTCCCTCATTGTTTATTGTAAGATGTCAGAGGAGGTCATGGACAAATGAAGCACTTTAGATACCTTTATGTGTTGTGTCTTCGTTTTTCCATGCCTGGATTCCTTCTAACCTTGAGGTCCTTTCCTTGTTCTTGTATTCACTATTTCTTACTTATGTGTGTCCATTCCTTCTGGTCAGGAGGACTCTTTGAGTGTGGCTGTCACCCTCAGGACCTGGCTCATACAACAGGAATAATGAGCAACTATTGTGCTCTGTCGCAGCGAACCAAACAAGGTTTACAAAGGAGAAGGACTCCGGGGGTCAAGGCTGAGCACTGGCTCTCTTTCCCCATCTCAAACAGGCCCCACACACACACACACACACACACACACACACACACACACACACACACACACACACACACACACACACACACACACACACACACACACACACACACACACACACACACACACACACACACACACACACACACACACACACACACACACACACACACACACACACATCGCTTCTTTATGACTTCCACTTTCTTGCGTACGTCCCCAGTGTGTAGGGGTCACCATGGTAACCTTGTCTTCTGCAGCAAATGACCGGGATGTTGTGATGGGGTCTCGAGCAAAGTTTATTGATCCACAAGATTTGGTGCCTGTTTCAAAGAAAAATCGTGTTCTGCGTTGTTGAGACTTGCAATCAATAAGAAGAAATCCCTGGATACAAACTTGATGAATTATATTCACAGTTTATGGGCTATGTTTGTGTGTTTATTTCCAGCCCTATGTTCCAGCAGATCACTCTGAGTCTATTTGGTTATGCTTTGGTATGCTGTGTGTGTGTGTGTGTGTGTGTGTGTGTGTGTGTGTGTGTGTGTGTGTGTGTGTGTGTGTGTGTGTGTGTGTGTGTGTGTGTGTGTATTTGTTCCAGGGGTACTTCCTGTGGTTATGTATATGCTGCAGAGATGATTCATGACTTTTGGCGTTGTTTCAGTGAGAGAAAATTCACACTATAAATGTGTCTCTTTTCAACACTGTCACACACACATCAACACCAACACAAACACACACAAACTCTCTGGTGCTGTTATGTTGCAGTGTTCCAACTCCCACACAAATAGACAGAAATGAGTGCATCTTCGTTTATGCTTTTTGAGGTGACTGACACAAATGAACCAAAAATACCTTTAACATGCACTCATTGCTCACTTCTTCTGACTCGATGCTCATGATTGGGGTTATAAATATCATAATCACATAACAAAAGGGAAGATTTAAATTCATTCATATAAATAAGCAGTTTATATAACAGATTCCTTTCAGAAATCTGTCTCTTAATTCGATGCTTTATCAGGAAGCGCTGCAGCACATTTGCGACTACAGTACAAAGGACAAAGTCCCTTTTTCTGTGTTCTGAGTGCTGAGCGGAGGTCACGACAAACAATAGCCCACGGGAAGTCAGAGCAGCTACAAAGACATGAGAGCTTGAGAATATGAAATAATATAGGATATATATAAGTACACTTGTTTAAAAACTAATTTTGGGGTCCAACATTTTCTCCAACAAAACACCGAATGAAATCCACAGTTAGTCAAAGCAGCAGCAGTTTTCACTGTGTTGTTCACCTTATCACCACATCGTGTTATCTTAAAGGGGAAAGTCCGCGCACAGGAAACTTTACAGTTCACTTACAGTATCCAATTACAGTTCAGTCAACAATTTTTCCTTTTTCAAATGAAGCCACAACTTCCTCATTGCTGATTTTCCACGCCTCTTTGTTGCTCTCTTTCTCTTTTTTCCGATTGTTGCGTCACTGGGTTGTGGCTTTCTCACTACTCATAGTGCACAGGAAGTGTGTTGTGACAAAACAGGTCCCTGTCAATGTTTCCACTCCTCACTGAGCACCACAGAGCTAAATTTAACACCAATAACAAGATCACAGGTGCCCAAAATACTCACTTCCACATACATAGAGGTTGAATTGAACCTCTCTGCAGCTATTTATACTTAACCATGTTAATATACTTATGTCTGGGCTGAGGTTAAGTTTACTCTGTGACGCAGTCTGCCACAAAGGAAACAGACCAAGCCTATTAGCGAGCCATGGTCTTAGAGAGGAGCTAGAAAAGACACTACAGTTAGCCGCTAAAGCTTAACCGCCCATGATCACATGAATGAAGTCTGGTCAGAAAATAAACAGATTGCCACCGACGTGTGTGCATTCGACACCTGACTGAGAGCCAGCACACAGTTTTGACGCAGAAGTCCTCGTCATCGATCAGTATATTGGATTAGTCGTTTACTCTGGCCAAAAGTGTGGCCAAGACACATGAGGACACAACTTCTGACGTGTGTGTGTGTTACAGAAAACACGTATAAATGTGTCTATTAGCCCTTTCCACCAGTAGTCACATTTTAGGAACTGAAACGTCTGCCTCCTCATAACCTGCAACATCTGATGTCACATGTCGGAGTAAGAATAGAACAGAAACAGCTATTTTAACGACATGTATGGTTTGTGCGCTTCGAACCACAGAAAAAAGGAAGGGTGACAAATGTTTGCTAATAATAAGTATAGTAGTAGGCAATGAATGGAAAAAGCAAAAATGAAAGAGGAGTGGAAAAATAATTATTTGAAAGAAAAACATCCAACATGTAAAAGATGTGAAAGAGACCATGGATCAATCCCTCTGAGGGAAGACATGAGAATATGTCTGTGAAGGACCAGCCGTATCAATATCAGCCCATTTATCTGGAGCAGTCCTCTCTCCACTCTGTCTTTGTGTCGAGGGTATTGTGAGGCCTGGACTGAACCCACATCTGTGCTCTGCCAGCATACAGTACACTCAGTAGCAGTGCAGGAGGCGTGAGGGGGGTTGAGAAAGAGGCCAGTGGACTTGGACAGCAGCCAGGGCCAGAGTGGGTTTAACTCTAAAGTTACGCTCTGCTCACAGTGACAGGCTCTGCTCACTCTGAGCATGGGAGCAGAAGCCAATAGCGGGACAATTACCCCGGGCGCTGCCGAGTCACGTTGGCCAAAGTCTGGTCTTTGTTCAGCCACACACACACACACACACACACACACACACACACACACACACACACACACACACACACACACACACACACACACACACACACACACACACACACACACACACACACACGCTACACACTTTGTTTTCCCACGAGTTGCTTTAACACCGCTTTTACAGAAAAATGAACTTATTTACATTTTAAGTTTTTTCAAGCTTTAGGATTTTTATACTTAGTGAAACATTCAATCTTGTTTGTTGCTGGCTGAAGCATTTTTATAAAATCATATAATAAAATTGCCAAAATTCAGCGAGACATGCATGGGGTCCTGGTGTGATTTCTTGTGTTTGAATAATATTTGGCTTCATTTAATGCATTTATGAAAGTTAAGCTCACCAGAAAGCCTCCCTCATATCAAGGTCTGTCACATGTGAGACCTGAAAACATAACACAGACATATATGATATGAATGTACACTCGATATACAGTATATACCCCCCCCCACACACACACACACACACACACACACACACACACACACACACACACACACACACACACACACACACACACACACACACACACACACACACACACACACACACACACACACACACACACACACACACACACACACACACACACACACACACATACACACACACACTAATTAATGAATTACCAATTTAATTAAACAACTTTATAATCCCTTAGAGGAATGACTGTTTCTAACTTCAGTGACGACCCAGCACACGTCATTTTGGTTTAATGGGTTAAAGAAAATATGAACAAGTAATCAGAGGCAGAGTTTATTTTTCTCTTTGTTACTTCCTCCCTCCTACTCATTCCCTCTCATATATTCCCGACTCTGTCTCTTCATCCTAAACTTGCAAAATCTCGGTCCTTCTGCCAGCGTTGTTCCACAGATAGGCTGAAGTAAGATAGATGTGGTGGGGCTTTGGAAAAAGCAGATTAGCTCTTTTTATCACTTGTAGAAAAGGAGCAACAGGGCCGGCTATAAATAGGCAGATTTAGTCCTCCCCACCACTCAGAGCTCGACAGGAGATCGGACTCAGGAGTTCAACTTTAAGGCCAGGGTCAGTGTGTTACTATGGCTACACTGTCATGGCAGAGTATGAGTCAGGGGGTGTACATAAGATTATTTGTGTGTGTGCCCCACCTTAATGTTCTCCGGGTCCCTTCAGCAGCAGCAGCAGTCTCCCAGCCCCTGTAGAGAGAGAGCATGTTGGGTAACAGCAGTCTGGAGTTCCCCTGGACTCGATCCAGACCTCCTCTCCCACAGACCGGCCCTCCTTCTCCCCTCTCTCCCTCTCTCCCACCCGCTTCCCCTTCTCCCTGCTGGCTATTTCACTGAGGAGAGATATGGCTTTATGCATGTGTGTGTGGACATGCTTGGGTATTCCCAACAGCCCATACAGTACAACTGCTGGTTTATTTGTCCTGTTCACTGTGGGTTGTCTCCTTTTGACATTCTCAGTGTTTTCAACACCGCCCTTCCTCTAAACACTGCTGCTGGACTGGCTTTCCATTAACCCCCGGTAGGCCCAATTTCCCTTGGTAAAGTATGACATGGAACTGAACTGGAGTCAATGTAAGCATCTCGGCGCGTCTGTACTGACTCATTTTCTCTAGATCCCCATTCTGAAAATGAGAAATTAAGCTTTCAAAACTAATTGTGCCTATTTATGGGTCCGAGCAAGCCCAGTAAGAATACCATCATCAGCACAATCGTCATCATCATAGCAACCCATGTTGAGTAAATTAATGAATGAAACATATCTGTAAGACTGTATCTCAGGGGTGATTAAGGTGGGCAGACTCTTAAAAAAAACCTTACAGTAACTGACATGATTCAGGTACTGAGAAGGAAGTTACTTATTTATTGTTTGAGTTGATTCATTACATTACATTACATTGCATTTAGCTGACGCTTTTGTCCAAAGCGACTTACAATAAGTACATTCGACCAGGAAGACACAACCTTGAAGAAAACAGAATCATATAAGTATATCAGGTTTCATAGAGCCAAACATTTCAAGTGCTACTCAACTGCCTTTAGGTAAAAAAGTTCAACCCTAAGTATTAAATACAAGCATAGGTACAGTCAGATTTACACTATAGGTTCCTTTTTTCACTATCAAATGCTTGAGCATGATTCTGTAACCAACACATCCAAAACACAGAAAAGTAAATGGTTTGAGGTCAGCTAATGAGAAAAAGCAAGTTCACAAATGTGAAATATGTCAATAAGGCAGCACAATTACATAGAGGGCCTGTTTTAGCATGTTTACCTGCACCCACTACATTCAGTGTTTAGACTCCGTGCCAGAGGAGCAAGCTGCTGCACGCTTCTGCCACACAAGCACACAATAGTCACTCACCCTGTCTTCCACCCAGCGCTGACAAAGCACAGCGTCACAGTTTCCGAAACCTCTCCTTCCACTTTTGCATCCCCCTGCATGCAAAAAAACAGAAATGTAAGTGTGCTGGTGTAAATGGCAAGTCATAAACACCAGTGACAGCAGATGCGTTTGATGTTAGAGTACATGGAATGACTGTAAACCTACTGTACATGCAACATGGTATTACAAACACACATTATCTCTGTCTTTATTTTCCTTCTGAAGTGAAGATGAAACTATTTCTTGTTATTGTCCAAAACCACATTATTCAAACTAAGACCAAAAGTGGAACTGAAGTTATCTACTGTTATTGAGAAGTTACACAAAGTGCAGGAAACAAGAGGCGGATAATAGATTTAACTGAGGGAATGATTTGCAACTGCTGACGTCAGCAAAGTCTAGGCCAACAAATATTTATATCTGATTATAAAGTTTCCATAAAAAAGTGAATGTGCCGTGATTCAAGATGGTCATCTGAATGTTAAGATTGTGTGTTTGTAGTCCCTCTGATTAAGTAGATAATTGATTTAAATTGGATCAGTTTATTTGTCTGGCTGGCCTTAAACAAGACCACAGTGTGGGATGTCTGAGCCACAGCCACTGAATGAGAACGAAACACAAACAGCTTCCTCTTTCCACCCATCAGCCGCTCAGCTCGCTGCTCTGTCGCTTTTCTTCCTTTCACTCTATCGTTTTCTCCGACTCAGCCCAGTGATATCACGGAGCAACGGATGTGATGTCACTTCCTGTTTTGTTTTCAGTCGCACTGCCAGCGACTACAGAAGTTGCAGCTTGCTGACAGCTGTGAGTAGAGCTGGAAACATGCAAAGTAACGAGGTCAAAGGTTAAAGCTTGCTGATTGTAAGTGTTTATAGCCCTAACAGCTGCATTCTAAAGCCCCTTTAGAGTCACTGAACATTTGTTGTTGTTTTTTAAGGCACACCTTAAGGTTGTCTTCTGTTTGCGCACCAGTCTTATACAGGCGTCTTCAAATCGAGTTCTCAAACCGTACAGGTTCACAAATCACTGAGGGTGAACTTTTTTGCATAACACAACAAGCAGGGTCACATTGCTGGAGGACAATACTTTTGTTTACTGTATTTTTATATATCCTGTTTTATCTATTCTGCCAAAAAGAGCAGCGGTAAGAACACTCCAAACTCCTCTCCTCATCATCTGTCGTTAGTTGAGAGTCTCATGGTGACAGACAGGCTGTGACACCCAGCCCTGGTAATAGAAGGCAATTATAAGCCCTGGCGAGAGCTCTGGCAATGGGGAAAACTTTTATACAGCCCCCCTCCTGGGGCCCTGACATGCAGACACACTGAAATTAATTGCTACAAAACATCAGGCAAGCTTGACGCACACATGCGCATAGTCAAACTCCTGGAAAGGAGAAGAATGAAACAATACACATCATGCAACGTTGCATGATGCTCGTGTGGAGGAAGAAGAAGAAAGAAAAGGCGGCAAAGAGAAGCAACAGAAAAACAAGTAGATCTCTTCCAACAAATCATGTTTTCATCTAAATAAAGAAGCCAAAGACAATAGACTCGGTACCTTGGAGACCAGGAGGACTATTTCTCCATGGCAACCAGTGTGGTGTGTGACAATGCCGCAGTGCGAGGGTTTGAACTGCTAAAGCTGTCTGGGAATGCAGAGATAGATGGGGAGAGAGAGAGACTCAGATAGTGAGACCCATGGAGGGCCGTCTGTGTGCTCGTAATGAGAACACACACTGTCACATTCCCACTGCGAGAAATATGGAAGTTCATGACTTTCCAAATCACGTTATTTTACTCTTTGACTCTATAAGTAAATACAGAGAGAAATCCTGTTCCTAACTAAATTATGACACTAAGCCTGTTTATGTTTCCAACAGTGCATATCCAAATATTCTCACACGTAAACATTTCTCTGGTGTTGCTATGGAGTTGTTCCCCTGTCTGGCTGTTAGAAGAAGCAGCACCATGTGGCCTTCGTAGGATATTTATTTTAATTGTGTGGTGTATTGCGGCCAACAGACTGTCAGGCTATATGCAGGGTGTGTGCCGTCAGCACACTTGTGGATACATGTACTCACGTCGGCCCTCTGACATGATGTGCGTGTACAATGTTGGTGGGTGTTTGGGTTCAGTTTGCCACGTGCACGCCGTGTTTGCATAGAAAAACAAACACAAATAATGGAACACGTTGATGTGTGTCTTTGTCGCAACCTGTGTGTGAATTATTGCTGAAAAGTGGGTGATAAAGATAATATAAAAGCTTTTGACTTCCTGTTTGATCAGTACTCCTTGTCTTAAAATCCTGGGATTTAATTGAGATTACAGTTCCATAGCCTACTCTTGACTCTTTAAAAAAAACTGGAGGCAGATGAGGTTACTTGATGTCTTTCAAAAACTGTACACTTTGCAAGTCTCAACGCCGTCCTCGCCCATTTCTCCTTGTCAGCATCACCCGACAACCATCAACATGCAATCTCCTTTGTGTGTCTTTATTTTTATTTGCAGTGCGCTTTATAGAAATTCATTACACCGTCTGCCGCCAGCGTAGGCAGAAAAACATTCCCTCGGCTCAGCTGAACTCTCACCCTCCTTTAATGTAAACACTGCTCCTCAGTCACGTTTCTCCCATTAAGATAAATGCCTGCATTATGGATGCATCTAGACTTCTTAATCCAGTTGCACCATTAA
Organism: Gymnodraco acuticeps; assembly: GCF_902827175.1. Lineage (NCBI taxonomy): Eukaryota > Metazoa > Chordata > Actinopteri > Perciformes > Bathydraconidae > Gymnodraco > Gymnodraco acuticeps. Next base: position 1,300,467 of record NW_022990700.1, read on the forward strand.
CCTGCACACCCAAACGTTTCATAGTCCTTGCATTAAGAGAGGGAAAGAGAGACAACTGTGACCCTGCTCCTCCATAGAATGTAGATAGAGCTAACTAAATTACTTATAATTAATTATCACTTAAGATGCTTCATTGCCCGGCTGCAGTTTAAGTTTACAACATCTGTTGTTGTTTCTTCAGTCCAAGTGACCCAAAGTGACATTTGGCCCCCGAGCCTTTACTCTTAAAACCATTGTCCCATGAGCCAAATGCTTCTGACAGTTATTCATTTATTCATTTCTCCCTCCTTCCCTTCCTTGTTTTTTTTTCTTTTTCGTCTTCCTTGGAAGCGTAAGATGGGTGTTGCTGTTGTTTGTCATCTTGTCTGTCTGCCTCGTCAGCCGTCATGCCTGTTGACGTATGGCACTCGGAGTTAAATGATTATCGTATGATTGTAAAAGGTTGCGGGGCATTCTGATGCAGACCTGTCTGCTCAGCCCTGTAGGCTATCCCATGTCTGCAGTCTCAAGCTGGGGAAGAGGGGAGGGTTGGATGGTGGAGGGGAGAAGGGGAGTAGGGGGGAGAGGGGCTTACCTGAATCAACCTGTCGTACCTGCCCTGAGGCCCACCTGTCAACAACCCAGCGACAGTCGCTTTCTCTTCCACTCTGTGTCTCAGTCACTTTCTGGCTCTACCTTTCCATCACTTCCTCTGCCTGTGAATCGCTCCTTTCTCATTTATCTCTCTGCCTCTCACCCTCTCTACTCCTTCAATTTACTTCAGCTCCAACACTACAAAACAAATAACTCTCACCTGGGCAGATGTGCCTCCATCCAACTGTCATTTTCATTTCACAGCAAGTTATAAAGCTCTGGCCATTGGACCCATGGAGACTATTTGCCTTGGCAAGTTTGGATCTGACTCAAAACTCAAATAAACTCTGGAGAACAACTTGATGGTTTGTGTGTGTGTGTGTGTGTGTGTGTGTGTGTGTGTTTGTGTGTGTGTGTGTGATTGTGTATGTCTCGCCTGCCTGTTTGTATAACACAGGGTTTAGACAGGTCATCCTTTGAGAGATAGGGTGACTTCAGTTTACCACATTTTCAGTAGCTTAGGCTTTGTGTTCATAGCTCTTAGTTCAGAAAGGAAAAGATAAAACCAAACGATCTCCCCTTTCTTGCCATTCTCTGAAAAAAACGTCAAAGGGGCAAGAAGTGAGCAAGGGTGATGGCGTGACTGTCTGATGCAATAATAAACCCACGCTCTTCCACATAAACAGATGTGGACTGGAAGTGCTCCATATGACGGTGGACTAAAGCAAACTCACGACAGAAATCTGAAGACTGTAGTAGAATAAAAACAGGTCTGTGAGTTTGGATGTTTCCTATCTGCTCCAACTATGTATGCACATGAGTCACACCCAAACGTGTTCGCTAAAGACAACAAACCAGTTGCTGCTCAGTCTGGACGCTGAGGCAACATCTTTCTGCCTGCCTTACCCCTCGTCTCTTCCTGTCTGTCTCGCTGTCCACATGAAGACGTCAGCAGTGTGGAGAGCATTTGGTTTTATAGTCAGCAACAAGGTACAACATCCAGGCAGCTTTGAAGTAAACCTGAAATGGCTCTGGTTTGGTCTGTCACCAGATTTATTTTTCATACAAATAACACATTGTGAAAATACTCCATTAAAAGTATTAGTCTTGTGTAAAAATCCTAGCTGATGTGAGTGGAAGTACAGAAGTAGTATGAGTTCTACAGAAAAATGGCCTTTTAACTGATGTATTATTATTGTTGATTCTATACATACATAGACAGCATGTTTAAGTGTGTAGCTAACTAGGCGTTGTTAGATTGAATTATTGTTTATACAATTAGGTGGTTTCAGAAAGTGGTTTCCAACCTCGGGTTTGGCCCCCTCAAGAAGTTCACAAGATTTGAGAGAGGTTAAATGGGGTAAGTTAAAAGAAATACAAATGATGCAACAAAATTCATTATCATATGTTTTTCTATGCTAAGAAATAATTATTTATTTAATGGATAATTATCTATTTAATGGATCGGAGTACAACAATAAAGTGGCATTCGATAGAAATAAATACAAGCACCTCAAAATTGTACCTGAGTCCGTCAAATTATCGAAATTCCACCTGACAATCAATAACAGCACATCGGGTGAATTTACTTATCTAGGCAGGTAAATTCAATTAGATTTATAAAACATATATTTGTTGTTTTGGGCAGTGGCTTCTTAAACCCCAGAGAATTACTTTAAAAATATAACATTGAAGATGCCATGCACACAGCTAACCTAAAATATATCAGTTCTGTCAACACGCTGGAGTCATGGTAGCTCAGACAAACACAGAATAGTGTTTTGGGACAACCTTTAAATGTTACCGGTTGCTGTACTGTGACCGCTACATGGTGCGGGGAAACCCCGACTTTCAGCGCACCACCATTGACTCATCGGGAGCTGAAAAGGTCAGAGGTCAGATCTTTTGTCACTAGCATCAAACAAACAGGCCAGGGGCCCAGTGAGTCACATCCTCGGGGACGCGCTGGGGTTGGCTTTGTGCTGTGTTTGGTAATTGTCTCTGTGTCACCTACCACCTTCAGGAGGCAACAACAGGCAGATAAGCAGATAGAGCGGCTATTGGATGCCGGGGCCCTGTTTCTGTGTGATACGCTTACACCTTCCCTGCTCCACGGCCCTGGGGGTGAATACCACAGGGAGTGATGTTTGCAGTGACTGTAAGTGGGAGCAGATCGTTTTTCAAACGTCGTCACCGGGGCCTAAAGCTTTAGTAGGTCAGCTCCCACAGGAAAAGCAAACGTGTGATCTTACCCACATAATCATAAGCCGCTGACACAAAGCTAGCATTCCACAGTAGCATTCCTGGACTCCTCTGAACAGACACTAACTGTCTGGCTGCTTCAGCGCAGCAACAGGTGGTGTGCTGTAATCCTCGGTATTGTATTGCAGTGGGCTGTCTTAGATTTCAATAAGTGAGCCATGGTTTGTGAAGAGTGAAGCGCCGAGTGGAGGTGTCAAGTGTTTAAAAAAGACAAACTCTAATGATGTCTTCATCGTCAGCTCCTCCACTTGAATTTTCGTGCAATTAGTCCAAATATTTTACACAACCTCTTTGGTTTCTTCAACGTTTCCAACAGATTTTATCCCTCTCCCACCAGTTTGTCTTTTCCCAGGCGCATCTCACTCAGTGTGTAAAAGGTCAGGCTGCACACTCCTGCCGGCGTCACATTAAAAGCTGGGAGAAAAATGACATTTATCAAACACCGTCCTCTCCTGTTCTCTGCTCCTCTCCCCATCACTCTGAGGTTATAGGCTAATATTCAGCATGTCACTCTACCCGAGATTTTCAGGCATCCACTCATATCCCATTTAATTATGAGCTCTCCCTTTGCGATATCATCCTCACACATCAATGAAAATCAAACACTCTGTCCTCATCCTGCTTGGCAAAATACAACTATCTGTGCTCCAAAATAACAAGGTCCTCTCTCTCTCTCTCTCCTCTCTCCTCTCTCTCTCTCCCCCCCCCCCCCACATTATGTAACATGCAGGCTTTGGTAGCTGTCATCGTCCAACCTCTAATCTCCGTCCGCCCATCATGGGAGCACACAAGGCTGAACGCACCTGTATGCTAATAGAGGGATGCTACAGGTCCGGGTGGGTGGCCTGGGTGGAGAGGAGGTGTGACGGTGGAGCGGGAGTGTCTATCCGTCTGCCTGTCTGCCTGTCTGCCTGTCTGCCTGTCTGCCTGTCTGCCTGTCTGACTGCCTGGCTTTGGCTGCTAAAAAAGGCCAGCATAAGGCTTGTTAATGCTCCCACGTACAGTATGTGGGTGTGAGGATTCTCTCGGTCTCTCTATTTTCAATGTTTCTATTGCCCTCACCTTTCCTTCCCACCTTCTCATTCTCTTTTTCTAAACCTACCTCCATCTCCTCGAGATCTATGCATATCAACTTCTTTGCTTAATCTCCCCTCTCCGTTTATTTTGTATGTTTCAAATCCTCTCGTCCACCTCCTCTGTTTTTTTTTTTTGGCTTCCGTATCTTCCTCATCTATTTCTCTGTGGTAGATTGGTGCATGATTAAATATCAACATGCGCTTGTGCTGGGTGTGTTTGTGTGAACACGGGTGTGGTGGCTGCGTAGGTAAAGGGAGAGCTTCTCTTTCTCACCACCGGCTGGCAGAGCGTTGGAGTTTCATCAGACGAGGACTCCTCTGGCTGCTTTGTGTGGGCAGCAATGGGGAAAACACTGAGGAGAATGAACTGGCTGAATCAAACACACACACACACAGATAGAACCATGCACACATCAACACACAGATACACACACACAACCAGAGACTAATTCTCCTTCCCCTGCCCTTACAGCATCTGGCTTCCACCCCCTCCATGCATCAGAGGGAAGGGAGGCCCAAACAGACACTGTGAACTGTTTATCATCTTTATTACTTTATTACTTTTCCGACAGTTTTCCCTAACCTGATTTTATTACATTGTCATCAGATGATGAGTTCTCTCATCTGCTCTCTTCGCTCTTTCTTCTTTGCTTTGCCACAAATGTTATCGACCTTGGTAACTGATGCATGAAAGCAGCAGTGGATGCAGAGTTTAGATTTGGTATCACTAATGTTTACATGGACTGCCCCCCCCCCCCCCCCCCCCCCCCCCCCCCCCCCCCCCCCCCCCCCCCCCCTTAGGGGAATTCATCCACAAAAAACACACTGGACGCTGCACTAGGTCAGAAACCAGAGGAGACTGTGAGGTCCACCATGTAGACAAAATGTCCTCTCCATTAACGGCAGCTCTTTGTGGAATAGCCTCCCAACTGAGATATGGGATTGTCCCACTCTCTAGTTTTAAAGGACCACTTAAAGAATGGTTGAGAAACAAACAGATGTGTAATCACAGCTAAATGCACTTTAACACAGGGGTATCTCCTCTTGCACTTTACAGTATGTAGCTCTTTTATCTTATCTTGCACTTTATATGTCGTAGCTGCTACATTGTACCGCCATGTGGTAAATGCTTGTATGCTGCTCATGCTCTTCCTGCATATCATGTATTTATTTTTGCTATGTATATAAATATCATGTTCTTGTATGTTGTATGTGACGGGACTACGGATGGAAATGAGCTCAAAGCTAAAATCCGGCTCATTTACACTTGTAAGCATTATTTTTGTTTTAAAGTGTTCATCAATGTGCACTGTCCCGGTTCAAATAAACGATTAAATGAAAAAATCATCACCTCACCACACAGTTACAGTCACTTTGTGCAACTCACCATCATCAAGTCCTGAGCTTCTGGTCTGTTTTTCCCCAGGTCTGCAAGCGCAGTGGCATCTTCCTTGCTGAAAAACTAAATGTAAACTCTGGTTGTGAGCGTGCATAAAAACAACACCGCTGTGCAGTGCCACACACCGTCAACAGTGATTAGATTTGAGAGTGTCTACGTATCTGACTGTATGAATAAACAACATTACACATTATCCAGCTGTGCCCTATACTTCAGGCTTATTTGGATTTTGGGAAGGAGCCTCTGCTCCAGATCATCCATAATATATGACAGCATTTTGCCATCAGTCTAATGGGGGTAAACAGAGGGATTTGCCAGAGGCTCAATGGGAAACGCCTGGGAGATAAAGCAATCCAGTAAAGACCAAAAACCTACTGTGTGTACCTGAGTTATGTTTGTTTTCATATCTATCTATCTATCTGTCTGTCTGTCTGTCTGTCTGTCTGTCTGTCTGTCTGTCTGTCTGTCTGTCTGTCTGTCTGTCTGTCTGTCTGTCTGTCTGTCTGTCTGTCTGTCTGTCTGTATATATATATATTATTTTAAATGGTTACCAAAGTGCATTATGAAATCAGTAGGCCTATCTTGAGTCTAAATCAAAGGATATTTGAAGAACAGGGGTCTTACCTGCGCCACCCTCTCAAATGCATCAGCAGCATCTCTTTTCTCTCTCCTTTTCCTTCTCTCTCAGGCCACCTCAGAGTGTCCTGCTCCCGATGTTTCACAATTCACAATGAGGTTGCTCGCATATAGATCCAGTCAGCAGCAAGGGAAACACATTGATTTCCCGTCTGCATCCACCGAGGAGTGCTGGCGCGCCATCCGAAGTTGGAGCAGCCGGGGGGAACATCGGTATCCCGCAGGCGTCCAGCAGCTGTGCGCAGCGTTGTTAATGCGGCCCATTAGGCCGCTGAGTGGCAGAGAGATTTCCCGAATATTGAGCCGGGGACACCCCTCAATTAGACGGATCGCCCGGCACCTCGTCAGCATCCGCGGCTATCTGTTCTCATTAATCAATGACACAGCCGAGAGAGATGGAAAGTTAATTTAGAGGAAGTTTGCAATAGCCTACAGGCCAGCAGAGTTTGCAGAGGATAGACCTATATTTTTAGGCTCACAGCATTAAACATGTAGCCTAGCTACTCACTTATAGGCTATCACATGCCAAATTAAATGTAACATGTCGGCTAATCATTAATAATCAATAGGACTAAGGACCTATAAATGCATGGCAATAGCTTCCAACCATAACGCTGTGTAAAAAACATTTCCTAGGCTAAAAGGAAATGGTAAAAGTCACTTTTCATCTAATTTAACTTGATCGAACACGTGTTGCCTATTACGATATATTATATATGCATTAGGTACATACATTTGTGATTAAAACGTTTCTCGATCTTATTTATCGCACAATTAAGAAAGCAGCATTTCACTTTCCAAAATTTACAAAAAACACGTGGAGCAGTCCTTCGGTTGCACAAAGACTTTCCAATACAGTCTAATAGTTCAGCTGAAGCTGTGCTTTAACCCAGGGAAGCAGGATTCTGCTGCTGACATTAGTTATTGTGAGCGCTGGACATGATTTGCACTCCAGCCTCTCATTCACTGCCAAGCAGCGATCAGCGCTGCCTCAGGAAGTTCCAAATAAGGACAGGGAAATGGAAACCCACCGGAATAGGTCCTTATGTAGTCACGACCTTATAAGGCACGGCGGAGCCGGGCTTTCCGGCAGAAGCGCAGCCTGCTGCACAGATGGGAAATCCAAATCAAATCTATGGGGCGACGGGGAGAGGGCAAGAATTATGCCGCTGTCGGGCGGAGCTGTTCTGCCATGAAGATACATTAATTCGGGACAGAGGAAGAGCGGCGTTGTCTTCGCAATTTACTGCGAGAGCTTAATATAAAGTCTCTCCACTCTGCTTTCCCTCAGGCCAGCGTCATGTGTCCTCCACTGCAGTGCCTAAATATGGGCTTCCTCCTCTCCAAATATGGACATCTACGTCACAGCAAGAGGGTATAAAAGGAGCGGGGAAGCCTCTCAGCTCAGAGAGAGCCCTGAGAGCCCACAAGAGCAACTGTTAGAGCAGAGATAGATAGACAAATACATAGAACTCCCTTACTGAGAAATATCACAACAAAAGTGAAAGTCAATTCAAAACATATCCATCCAAGAGGGTCAAAACCTGATTGGATCAGCCATTTGATACATAGATACAAAATCAAGATTGATCTGTTGATTCATTTCAATGGATCTAGGGAATGAGTATAAAGGACACTTTTGATTTTTTCTGAAAGACAAGTGGATTTTTACTCATCTCTGAGAGAAAACAACAGGACAACTGGAGGACAAGAGTCACGGAGCAAGAAAGAGAAAAGCATCTTCCTCCTCACCAGCAGAAGTGTACAGCTGGGTTAAGTGATTCCCTCCACCTGCGAGGCACCGCTCTGCCAGCGTGCATCCAGCCTCCTGCACTCATCACCAGCCACCAGCGCAGCTCCAGCACCAGCAGAGGATGGCTTCAGCCAAGACCGAGATGATCCTCCCGACCCTGCATATCTCAGAGCCTCTGAGCTTCCCCCACTCCCCCATGGATAACTATCCCAAGCTGGAGGAAGTGATGATGCTCAGCACTGCAGGGACCCCCTTGTTCGCCACCTCCGCAACTGAAGGTGCAGGCTTTGGCTCCGGGGAGCCAGGGGATCAGTACGACCACCTTGCTGGAGGTAAGATCTGGAGATTTGCCTCTTTTGCCTCTGGTTTTCTGTAATGCATGCACAACTGAACTGAAGATTACAGAACATCTGCTGGGCTATACTCTACCAAGATAAGAGAAATAAACAGCTGCATGACTTTAATTATATTTTCATAATTATCATTATAGCTTTAATTAGAATTATTACGATTTGTTTATTTATGTATCATAGAAAATAGCTGATAAAGATTTTAAGTTACAAGTCTGGACATATTTATTTGTTTCATCATAACTTATGTTCATACATTTTATACTTGAAATGCAGACTAAATTGGATGTTAAACTGACTGGGCATAATATTAATATAATACAAACCCACAAATAACAAAAAGAAGGAAATTAAAAACATCTTACTTAATATACATTTATTGATTGCTTTAAATCCTTTCTAACTCTCAGAGGACTCAACACTGCTCAGTCACCGCATGCCTCACACTCCTACAGCTCAATTCAAATTGCATTCCTAAAACCAGCTGAACTGCAGTTTCAGTAATCAATTCCCTCGAGCTCTGTGATGGGCTTCAAGAATGTGTGCATGCAAGACAGGAAGACATAAAGAATGAAAGAAAGATTGAGAGAATGTGAGCAGAGGAAAATGCTATCATAAGCTTGCACAGCAGCTATTGTTGAGATTTGAAAGGTATGGTTTTAGAGTTTGGGGTGAATAGTTTAGTTGTAGGGGTTTTCTATGCGTGGGCTACTGACTGATCTGTCTCAGAAGAGAAGGGTGACACACTGTCCAGCGAGGACCCCTCCTCTCCCTGCCTCTGGATATTGACAGTTTGATTAATATCCTCTCTTTCTCTGTGCTCCCTGCAGATACGTTACCTGATATCCCCTTCGGTTGTGACAAGTCCGTGGGAGAGCAGACTTACCAGAGGCTTCCCCCCATCTCTTACACAGGCCGCTTCACCCTGGAGCCCGCCACCTCCTGCAGCAACAGCCTCTGGGCGGAGCCCATCTTTGGCCTGATCACTGGTCTGATGGGCAATATTGCCCCCAGCTCTTCCTCCGCTCTTTCACAGACCACCTTGTCCTCGTCTTTATCAATCCAGTCCACCACTCCTTCCTCTTCTACCTCTTCCTTATCTCAGAGCCTCAGTTCCTCCATTCACCACAACGAGCCCAACCCCATCTACTCAGCCGCCCCAACCTACTCCAGCCAAAACTCTGACATCTTCCCGGACCAGGGCCAGATCTTTGCCAGTGTGACTGGAGCAGTGCAGTACCCTCCTCCTGCCTACCCCAATGGCAAAACCTGCAACACTAACTTCCCTGTGCCCATGATTCCTGACTACCTCTTCCCTCAGCAGCAGGGAGAGATCAGCCTGGTGCCCCCTGACCAAAAGCCCTTCCAGAGTCAGTCAAGCCAGCCCTCCCTCACTCCTTTGTCCACAATCAAGGCCTTCGCCACCCAGACTGGTTCCCAGGACTTAAAGAGTATCTACCAGTCTCAGATGATCAAGCCCAGTCGCATGCGCAAATACCCCACAAGGCCAAGCAAGACACCCCCCCACGAGAGGCCCTACGCTTGCCCAGTGGAGACCTGCGATCGTCGCTTCTCCCGCTCTGATGAGCTGACACGTCACATCCGCATCCACACAGGCCAGAAACCCTTCCAGTGCCGCATCTGCATGCGCAACTTCAGCCGCAGCGACCACCTCACAACACACATCCGCACTCACACCGGTGAGAAGCCCTTTGCCTGCGAGATCTGCGGGCGCAAGTTTGCCCGCAGCGACGAGAGGAAGAGGCACACAAAAATCCACCTAAGGCAGAAGGACAAGAAAGCGGAGAAGGCAGGAGCGGTGGCGGGGACAGCAGCACCTGTATCAGCTGCTTCACCTGCCTCCAGCTACCCTTCTCCCATCACCTCCTACCCCTCTCCAGTGTCTTCTTACCCCTCTCCCGTCACCTCCTGCTACTCCTCTCCTGTCCACAACTCCTATCCATCTCCTTCCATCGCCACCACCTACCCTTCGGTGTCAATGTCCAATTCCTTCCAGTCCCAGTTAGCCTCCTCCTTCCCTTCCTCCAACATCTACAGCTCCCCCATTCCCACCCCACTATCAGACATGCAGAGCACTCTCTCTCCAAGAACAATCGAGATCTGCTAAGAAAGACTTGTGATAAAAACCTTTTATAGTCTCTGTGCACCTCTCCTTCCTTACGGTTATTTGAGGGGAAAGAAATCAGCATCAAAAGACTTTGTTTTCCCCTCCAAAAAGCACTTTTCTGTCTGCTCCCTGTGCAGTGTTAGGTGAATCTTGAGATTTACCTGAAACAGAGAAAAAGACACATGTCAAGGACTTAGCAAAGACAATAGAAGATGAAAACGGAATTCTTTTTGTTTCTGTAAAACGAATGCAGCACTTCAAATGCATAAGGGACTCACCCGAGAGAGCATAGAAACCGGCACTGACGGGTCTCTACCATAAGGTACACAAAATCCAAGAGACTAACAGATTGCCAGCAGTTGTGGCACGGTCGCCTTGCAGGCACTCATACAGTGCAAAAGACATTGAATGATATACATAAGCTACCACATATGTATATTGTACATGTGCCATGTTCCATTTTTTATCATTCTTCGGTACCATTGATGTGAAATATTATTTGCATATTTGCATTGTATTATTTGAAGTGAGCAGGGCCATATTTTCTACATACTTTCTCTATTATGTAGTGATGATGCTGTGATTCGTTTTGACATTGTTTGAAAAAAAAGCACTTAAGTATTCGAGCATGAGTAAGAGTGATGTTAGTTTCTGTTTGTAAATATCATTCACTGGTACTATATTTTTCTCTCTTTCTCCCATGTGACATATCGCTTGGTTGTATGGAAAAATAGAGAAAAGAAAAAAATACATTTAAAATGACAACTAAACAAGACAAACGCTCCCGTAATTTGGTGCCTTTTTGTGAAGCCTTGCTGATGTTGTGACTCGGCTGTGCGCGAGAGAGGATGCACTGCATCTCGCCTTAAGGGTTGAGGGAATATTTTTGTTACAGAATGTAAGTCATATCCGAGGGAGGAAAAGGGACGAGCTATGAGGGCACCGCTTCATTTCATTAGAATGTAAGCAAAAAAGGAGAAAAACTATAGAGTATATTTTTGTAAAACTTAAGTGTAAATATCCACATCTTCAAGAGCTGGAATGTTGAAGTTACCTACTGAGTAGGCATGGGATTATTTTGTATGTCATATACATGCAGTTCATTATTTTGTGGTTATCTTTATTTTGTATTTGTGTTTGTTAAAACAAGTGACTGTTTCTGGCTTCTAAACACATTGAATGCGCTTAACTGCCAATGGGATATTTGGTGTACAAGATATCCTCCCAGAAATGAAATATAAATAAAAATATAAATATATATGTATATTTGTTCTCATAATTTTTTCTCGGACTTCCGTGCTTTCAAATATTACACTAGTACTTCATACTATTGCAATTACACCACACCCTTAATTTCATCATGTACATCTCTCATACATGACAGCTATATTCCATCATCCTATATGTTAATCCTGAGCAGATTATTAGCAGATTGTTCCCACAACTCCACATCCCAGAGAGCCACCCTTTCATTTGAGCAAAATCTGCACAGCATGATTTTATGGAATCTACGTTTTAATCGCTGTTCTCCAATTGAACCCTGTATTCATGATAATACTAACGCATGACTCCCATGCTGAGGAATTATTATCTAGATTCAACATGCTCTTGAAGATATTAAGCTTATCTAAATTTACATTTCATATAAGATTGTGCGATACACAGTGGCATTACTGTTGAGAACACAGACTTCCAGCAGAACATATTTTTTTCCTCCATGCTGTTAGAAAAAAGGAAAGGTATATTTAAACCCGACTGTGCTTAGACATGCAAAGGGGTTATTTTCACAGAGTGCAGGCGAAATCCATCACATGATAATTACCTTCTTTTCTGCAAATGTGCTTGGCGAGATGCTGTCACCCTGTAGCGAATGAGCTGTTACACACAATTGGGCAATATCCGTGTAGGTTAGGCTGGATTTTTGCATGGGTGCAGCTGAGCAGCCCTGAAGGTTTAACCACTGTTTCTTTTGGTTTTCCAAGCGGAATATAATAACAGCCCCTTCATGCCATCATTATTCGTCTGCCCCTCTTCCCTGGCCAACAACATTCTTGCTACATGTTTGAGAATGAAAATAAAACAGCTTGTTTTGTTTAGCCTATGTAGACAAGAACCCTGCTAAAATGTTTTCTCTTGGAGCTTTGGAGTAATATGGTGTTGTGAAATGCACTAACCAAAAGACTCACAAATGCAAACACAGCTAAAATAGAAAGCAGGAAAACAAGAAGAAGAGAGTGACGGGAGAGAAAGGAAAATAATTAAGATAATTGGTCTCCTGATCCCAAAATGACTTTCTAAATTGGGACTGATGAGGTGTGCGTGTGTGTGTGCGTGCGTGCGTGTGCGTGTGTGCGTGTGTGCGTGTGTGTGTGTGCGCGTGCATGTGTGTATGTGTGTGTTTGTGTGTATGTGCACATGTAAGCAGGCATTTGTGTGCCATATACAGAGTAGCTGTCTATAGCCTATGCAGTTGTTTCCCGCTGTGTGTCTGCCTGACTGCTGCCGTGAGTCCCCCATGAAACAGATCTACCTGGACCCCACGCTCTCATCTGCTGACACAGTTTACAGGTGTGTGTGTGTGTGTGTGTGTGTGTGTGTGTGTGTGTGTGGTGTGTGTGTGTGTGTGTGTGTGTGTGTGTGTGTGTGTGTGTGTGTGTGTGTGTGTTCTAGTATAACAATTCAGCAACAGGCTGCAACAGAAGGTAACATAGGTCTTTTTGGATAAAATATGCATCACTGCTACAATTCTATTAATCCAACTAAAATGGAAAGAGTCTGTCTGTCTTTCTGTATGTCTGTCCTTTGATTTTCTCGCCTTACCTTACACGTTAGACGGATATACTACAGAGAAAAATCAAGTTAAATCTTAGTTTTTAGGTTGACTTTTAAAATCTGTCCAGGGACTACAGAGAAAAAATAGCCTCTTGGCTAACTCTGGCACATTTACAGAAATGTTCATTAATGTGCACTGTCCCTGTTAAATAAATGAATAAATAAAATAAAATAAAGTTAAATCATCATGAATTTAAGAATATATTTAATTCCAATATAGAACCACATCCAGCTTTTTTTGGCAAATCAAGACTACTTGTGTGCCTTAAATCCTGAAATCTGGCATTTCCTGTCATTGTTTACAGCATATTTTAGTCCCTGGCTGCAAATCAGGAGCCGTTTCATTGCCACGCTTTTAGAAAACTCTTTTTGCTCAATATAAAAACCACAGGCTGTGTTTCTCTCAGCCTCTTTTGACATGTTAAGAGACAACCATTATTGTCACAGTCCATAACCAGGATGCTAGAAAGAAAGACAACCACTATCCCTCAAAGTACAAGGGAATTGTGTAGCCCATAATATCCTCTTGCTCTGATTCAAGGCTCTTCCTCGCATTTCAAAGCTCACGCGCTGAGTCTGTTCTGTTTAGGGAGGTGCGAGAGGAGCGCAAGAGGAGTTGGGAGTGCTGTTGCGTCGTGGCTTCACACTGTTGTAACCCACAATGGAGCCACCTCACGCCCCCAACAGGCTTCCACTTCAAGAGCCCTGCCTTTGTTCAAAAATGTATTTGTTCTCTTATTCTTATTCTTTTTGGGAACTGTGTAAAACAAAAAAGGACGAATGGCAAACCATTCTTTCTCCCTCAGCCCTCAAATCCCACCCCATTACCACCTCTCTCTCTCTCTCTCTCTCTCTCTCTCTCTCTCTCTCTCTCTCTCTCTCTCTCTCTCTCTCTGTCTGTCTGTCTGTCTCTACCTTGCTCTCCTTCTCTGGTAGAGCATATTTAGCTGGAGATGCTAATGATCTCCCCCATCTGTATTCTGATGCAAGGTCTGTCTACACTTTTCCCTTTCATCCACATACAAATGTGCTCTTATTGCCTCTTCGCCCTCGGGCCTTTTAATATGCCTTTTTGAAATATGCCGTTTGATAAGCACATCATTGGCCAAGTCCCCGCAGTGATTAGAGATCTCTTTAATGTGAGCAAGTTAGAGAGTGAATGAGGGGCTCCGGGGCCGGCAGCTATCTCTTCTCCTCTGCCCTCACCCCTTGACATGTCCCGGGCCACTGGGGAGAGACCAGTGTCGGGAAGGACGACCCAGAGCCCGATTGCGGACCAAGTCATTCTTCATGCTTTATCTCCACATGGAGATGAAGAACGGGAGGAAACACACTGGAGAATCTCCTTCATAGGGATACGGTGCTGTATGCTGGAAGCCTGTACTTTATCACAGGGATGTGACAGGAGGACTTCTCTCTAATGTCTTTTAAATATGCTCCATTGATCTAATGTTCAGAGCCTTGCTTTGCCACTTTCTTTTTTCAATCTTGCCAATAGGGAACACTGATACAGCCGTCAGGTGTTTTTTCCTACTTTGCGCCTTGCACTTGACACCTGTTGAGCCTTTAGGGATAAGTAGGTTATATTTAAACTGCTTGATTTCCAGACTCCTCAGATACATTTCAGGTAGATTGCAGCATTTATATACAGTACATAGCGTTCAGGAGACGTGCTTAGCATAACACAATTTGAAAGAAACACATCAGTCAGAAAGTGTAAGTACGACAAATCCGGACAAAATTCAGACCAACCTGAAACAACACACGCTCAGAGACACAAGCACATAAAAGATGTTCAAGATGTCACACATTTGCTCTCCTTTTCTGGGTTAAGATGTGTGAAAGTTGTGCATGCTTATCAGCTGTTACCTGTTCAAAACCCAACAGATGTAAGAGAAGCACAACTCACAAGCATCTTTGAAATTATTTGTGGCACACAAAAGAGATTTTTGACGCATCACTTCCACAATAATCTACAGGTGTCCTGGCAACTTTAGCTTGACTTAATAAGCCATGCTTGTTTGAAGTATGGCTTTGAACAGACAACAAAACAGTGCATGCTTAAGTACCTCCAAATATGACACCTCTTCAACTCAGCATCAAGCACACTACAGCTTCACAAAAGGCACCTGGGTGGCTCTGAAATGCAAACAGGCCCTCATAAGTCTTTTAAGGCTAGTAAGTGGGCTCGAGTTGTTTTATTTTCTGTCTGCGATTCTGACTAACATATACTATCCCTGAGCAGGGTCTCTGACTCTGAGTAAATAAATGCAGTCATGCCTCTCAGAGACTTGTCTGTTTTTATCAGAGAGATGCATGTTCTGCAGCAGATGGCCTGCTACTGCAAAGAAGAGGCTTCTGTTGGAACCGTGCAAAAACATCAATTCATAAATAACAATCATCCAAACAAAACAATGATGAATACATCATCATAAATATGAATAAATATGAGTATATTGGCTCTTAACAGGAACAATACTGGTCCCGTAATGCTCGTCCTGCTTGTTTTTCATAAAACTGCCTGATTCTATGATTCATTTTAATCCACATGTAGCAGTAGAGATGCCTTTCAGGTTCACTGGTCTCGCTAGAATTGGAGTTCAAGAGTTCAGAACAACCACCCGGTTGTCACAACAGCCCAGATTAGAGGTGAGAGCTACAGCGCTGAGTGTGTGTGTGTGTGTGTGTGTGTGTGTGTGTGTGTGTGTGTGTGTGTGTGTGTGTGTGTGTGTGTGTGTGTGTGTGTGTGTGTGTGTGTGTGTGTGTGGGGGGGGGGGGTATGTGTGTGTGTGTGTGTGTGTATCTGTAGGCTTTCTGATTGAATAAAACTCAATTCACATTCATATATAGTTTGGCTTTTATTTACATGTTTCTGGACTTTCGCATTTGCATATTTTCAAGAGGAGCACTTTGTGGTTGTAGCAGTGGTTTGCAGTTGTTTGTGGGGGGGTCGGGGGGAACATTGTGAAAAAATCTCACAAATCTGAAAGAAATGCTATTTTCTATGAGATTAAAGTCAACACTCTGTCCGAAAAAACTCTCAACAATTCAAAGATGCCTTGCCAATGTTTTTCCGTAAATTATAATTAATTAACAGAGTATTTTGATTTGTTTCCTGCAATATGGCTTATGAGAAAAGAATGTTATCTTCCTGGCCCCAATATGGCATCAATATTAAAGGCCTTTAAAAGATATAGAAAAAAACTAATCACCCCTCGTGAGCAGATCAGGGCTTCCTGTGTTTCACTCTGATACATCAAAAGCTGAGAGAGAGAGGGGCAGAGAGCTAATAGAAAATCTGTCTCCCCCCACCCTCCAGGTGTGCCCTGCACCTGTCATTCAAAAGGCTGAGGCCAGGTGTCTAATCAGACACCACAGCCACCTGTTCTTCACTTATTAGGTCCTACCTGTGGAATGAGTCAATGATAAATAATATAATCTGCCGCGGTAATGAAGCTTTAGTTATACAGCTGAAAGAGGGACATCTCGCTATATTCAAGGCCAAAGATAATAGAATCAGCTGTAGCAGAAGATATCCTTTGTCTTGATGCTTTATAGTTTTGACAGACAATGATGTGTGTTGTCGCTGCTCTGCTTTCATAATGCAGCTCAGGTATCACAAAAGCAGCGCTCTGCATCCGACTGCTAAGCCTCGTTTAAAGGCTGAGCCATAATCACATACAAAAAAATAAGAGATTCCTGTGTGGACAGAATGTAGAATTAGACAGGTGTGTGTGTGTGTGTCATGTGCCTATATGCTGCAGCCATAAGGTGTTATCAGTCTCATGGGTGACAGCGTGATCGGGAGGGAGTGGGAGAAGTGAGATTTGGGGAGGAGGAGGGATACTGGGAATGTGTATCATCATCTGGCCAGGTTTCCTCTCCCCCTCACTACAGCTGTCCTCCCCGTCTGATGAAAGCCTTTCACTGCTATATTTGTCCCACAGTGATGAGGTGGAACTAATGGCCACTTTCACACCAGCTGATGTCATCAATGCTGCGCCTGGGGAGCAGGAAAGTGGGAGCGGCCGGCTACCTGCTGGGAGCTTCTGTTGTCCACCAGTACATGCACACACATGTATAAATGATTTACATCAACCGGCTTGTTTCATACTTACCTTTGGCTGGGGTAACTCCCAGGTCAGCACTTTCCAAGGGTCTGCATAAAGAAATAGTTATACATATTAGGATTTGCTTTTTTTCCAAGCCTGGTGTGTTCAAAAAATCCACTGATTTACCGCACAGACATGGTTTCAATCTTCGCATCTAATTTTTCTGCAAGAAAGCAGTGTATTTTCCAAAATGTCAAACAAGTTCTTTGATTTACTGTAATCTAATTTTCTGCCTATTTATATAGACATAAATCCCAGCAATCCATCCTCTTTTCCTCGTTCTCTCTCTGTCTGTCTTTCCTCCTCTGCCTCCCTAACAGCTAGTTAACAGTAAGCAGTGTGTGCTGTGGTGAGCCGAGCACGGCCACATCTCTGTCACATCCACACCGATCTGTCCTCATTTAGGTCCTGTGACTGCATGCAATGCATGTCAGCATCTGTCAGCTCTGTCAAGTGTATATGTAGGCTTTTACGCTTCCTAATGTGGAACAGTTGACAGGTTATTACTGCCAAAGTGAAGTCATGAGCCTTGACCACAGCTATAACCCAACTTTAACCTGGGAACATTTTTGGCTCAGCACTGAAATACTTTGACAAGGTGAGACAAGCAAAGTTTTCTAGATAGTAAACTCAAACATCTAGCCAATGGTAAAGCTGTGCATTACTTTGTTCTACCTATCCTGTTTCCATTAGGATACATCTGTGATCAGATCATGAACTCTGAACGCTTTCAACGCTTCAATCGTTTGGCTATAAATACCTCAGATGCCCCCTCAGTGAAATTACCCCTTCAGCGGCCATATCTCCTCCTGCCCTCCATCATTTTCATCCTCTAATGTACGTGAAGCCGCCAGTAATGGTGCTAGATTACAAAGAGTGCACGTAGCTTGTGTGTGCGTGTGTGCATTTTTGCAGCTTGAAAATATCCCTGCAGTTAAGTATAATTCACACACAGAGGGTTGCACATTTGACCCATACACATGCCTGCAAACACACTTCAGTGTGCTCTCTCTACACCTCAGGGTGTGTGTGTGTGTGTGTGTGTATGTATGTATGTATGTATGTATGTGTGTGTGTGTGTGTGTGTGTGTGTGTGTGTGTGTGGGTGTGTGGGGGTGTATGTATGTGCATTTAGCTCTGTACACTGCCGCTTAATAGAGTCCTCCATTGTGAGTAATGACCCCAGCCCTATTTTGTTATTCTATCCAGACCAGCGGGCTAAGAGTTGCTGCGAGGATGAGAATATTCTCCCTCCTTTCTCTAAAGCCTGCAAATGATGAGAAATTGCAGTTAAATTAATGTTTTTTAAACTTTTGTGCTCGTTGTTACCAAATACCCCTCATTTATCTACCTGTGTGCACTTTTATATTGTTCTATGTGACTGTTTCCTTTAACAAACTATTGCTTTTATTTGTCCATGCTTGCGTTTGATTATACTTTATACCCTTACATGCTCAACAATGTTCTACCACTAAAGCTTTGATCTTGACTTAGGGCCATATTCCCTGGCAGCCACAGACACACACACACCATGCCAGTGATGCTATGAAGCCTCTATATTATGAGGTATGATCCAGAAAGACTTGACAGTAGGAAAAAACATGAGGGTGTGTGCCTCAGGTTGAGGTGTGGATGTCAGTGTGTATGTGTGAACGTTTGTTTATTTGTGAGTGTTTTTGTCTAGGACGATATTTTACACTGTCTACTGTCCATCCTCTCTCTCTCTCTCTCTCTCTCTCTCTCTCTCTCTCTCTCTCTCTCTCTCTCTCTCTCTCTCTCTCTCTCTCTCTTATAATTCCTTTTGCTCAGTCTGCTGCTCTTCCTTGGTGTGTGTGTGCGTGTATGTGTGTGTGTGTGTGTGTGGGTGTGTGTGTGTATGTGTGTGTGTGGGTGGGTGTGTGTGTGTGTGTATGTATGTTTGTGTGTGTGTGTGTTTGTATTAGTGAGAGAGCAGGTGCAGGATTTAAAATGTCACTTTTCAGATTTATATCTGATTGGAGCACTAGCTGTTTATCAGGAAACATCTGTGTGTCTGTATGTGTGTCTGCCTGTGTGTGTATCTGTGTGTCTGCCTGTCTGTGTGTCAGTCTGTGTGTGTGTGTGTGTGTGTGTGTGCGCGCGCACGTGTGTGTGTGTGTGTGTGTGTGTGTGTGTGTGTGTGTGTGTGTGTGTGTGTGTGTGTGGCCTAGCATTACTATACTTATGGGGACCTAAATCTGTTTACACAGTCACTTATGGGGACAAATTGGAGGTCCCCATGAGGGGAATCATTAATTTTAGGGTGAAGACTTGGTTAGGTTTAGGGTTAGGGTAAGGTTAAGGGTTATGCATGTGTTGGTTATGGTTAAGGTTAGGATAAGTCTCCAGGAAATGCATGTAAGTCAATGTAATGTCCCCTGAAGTGATGTATACATGGTATGTGTGTGTGTGTGTGTGTGTGTGTGTGTGTGTGTGTGTGTGTGTGTGTGTGTGTGTGTTAGGGTGACCAGGGGCCTATACTACGAAGCTGGTTCAACCTAACCTGGATATGTTTGAGTTAGCCGGTTGGCCTAATCCAAAACATACGCGCTCTCGCTAAACTGTACTACGACGCTGGTTATCAAGTGGATCGCTCAAGCCAGCCGTTTCCTATCTAGTTAGGTGCGCGTTCACATGAAAGGGGTGGTATTTGGAGCATTCGACCAATCACAAACATGGAGAAGCGCACTGACAGCGCAGCGTCATACTTCCTGAATGAAAAGTGAACTTTAATACTAGTCAAAAATGAAGAAGTTAAACTTTAAACATCCATGACTTAAACACTTTATCCAGGATAAAAGCCACATAGTTGCACCTGCAAGGTGAATACAGCTGGCAAAAGAAAAAGTGTTTGAATGCGTACATTAACAGGTTTATGATATCACTGCCCCGTCTAAAACACGATTTGACTTTAATTACATTTGTCTCGAGTGTTTCGTCAACTTAATGTGTTGCTTAAAATAATACTTCTGCATACAGTAGGCCTATGTGACACTGTGAGTGTTGCACGGCCAGATACGGCTCAGCTGACTCAGATAAGAAAATATATGATACATTATGAAGTGATATGCCGCGGACTGTACTTAATGTTACTCTGATCCGGTTACTTATGTTGTGGTAGATATGTGGTAAGTGTTCTTAACGCTAATGTTATAATAGTCAGATTGCTCTGAAGATGGGAGGTGATATTCTATTAATGTTCACGTTCACACAGTCGGTGATTTTTGCCGGCCGTCTTTCCTGCGACGGCAGCTTTTCTGTATTTCCTTTCTCCTGTAATATGACTTGATCGCTTTAAACTCCGCACACTGAGCTCTGATTGGTCAGCAGGCAGTGCTTTCACTGAGTTGAGCTCTTAGCCTGCAACCTAACCTGGTCCCGACCAGGTTAGCCGCTAAGCATAAGTTACCATGGAGATCTAGCCTGCTAAAAAGAGAACCAGCTTCGTAGGACCGGAAAGCCGGAGTTTTCTCTGAATTTAGCCGGCTAAGCGAAAATCCTGCTTCGTAGTATACCCCCCAGGTCCCAACAAACCAAATGTGGGACAAGGAGTATGTTTGTGTGGGACAATGTGGGACACACCCCCCCCGTGAAAAAAAATCTCTATTTCTATTCTGTTTCATTTGGTTTCTTCAACAGCATCCAATAGACAATAACAGAAAGTGAAGTCAAAATGCAGTAACAATTTCGTATCTCTTAATAAAGAAAAGTAAACAGGCATTATTCACTTCAAGTGTTTAGAAATGCATCTTCCTAATTCAACTAGGGTATTACCTGTAAAAGTAGGCACAACATAAATTAATAGATAAAATAAAACCATAAGTACAAATCAAAACTGGCCAGGAGGGAACAAAAACATAATAATAATACGTAAAATAAAATAGCTTTCAGTGTTGTCCATCACAGCAACAACAACAGGTGCCCCCCCCCCACAGTGTGTGTGCTATTTTGTCACCTAGAACCACTGGTGTCTTTAACTCTGTCAAACAACTCTCCACAGAGGCAGGGGCAAGCACATCTGTTATTTTGGACACTGCTTTTGTACGACCACATGACATTTTCTTTACTGTCTCAGAGTCTGGAAAAATGGTCGGAGCTAGCTTGTTACCAGTCATTTGACCGGTATGATTGGGAGTGTTGCACTGTATGGTAAACACTGGTTATTTCTGCTGCTGTTACCTTGTCTGAGTGGCCATCATTTTTTGGTTTGAGTAGGAATGTCTCCATAGAGTGGGATGTCTCTTTTTGAGCGTCACGTTTCTTGTGAGAATCGCATTCTCTGTGTCTTTTGACGTCGTATTCACCGCCATGTGAAATTGAAAAATGACTCTTGTAAAGATTGCAAAAAACTCTGAGAGTCGCCCTGCACTGGCTTCACCCACGGTTAAGTGTCTTCCCAGTCTTTGTTGTATGTGCATCTTCTTTTCTTCTTAGGTGTAGTTTCAGTTTCCTCAATTTTACATAACCTGCTGGGTCGCCTGCGTTATTGATGAATGACTTTCGTTGTTGTAGTTTGGCGGGGCCGCGGGGGGGTGTGTGTGAGTGAGTTACTCTCATTGGTTAACACTTGACCAGCACCCGCCGTGTGTTACAGTTTGATTGACAGCAAACATACCCCCGTGATGATAGCCTTCCCTGCTTTCTCAACAGCCATTGGATAAATCTGATTTTAGAAAAGCGTTTTGGCCTATCAAAATGAAATATGCGGGACATCGTCTCAATTTGCGGGACGCACCAAAAGTCGTGAAAATGCTGTGCAGTCCCGCGCAAAGTGGGACATCTGGTCACCCTAGTCTTTCACACACAGTGACGTCACAGCTACCCACAATGCAACGCGCGCCATATATTTTTTTATAAAGACGCCATTTTTCTGGAGGTGCAAAAATCCTGGCGATGCTAATATAAACAGATAGCTAATGTGGCCAGGCAGAGCGCCACTAGGTTTTTTTTCTGAATTAACGACCGAAGAAATCGCTGCATGTCTTCGGATTACATCTCTGGACTTGAGGGGTGTGCTCTAGGTCGTTACCAGCGTAAACTAGAGCTGTGTGGGTTGTTGGATGTACAATGTATGGAATTACGACCCTCAAAAGTGGCCTTCGGTCGATTTTGGCATCTACGTCTATCTTCTGGAAACACCAGGTGAATACCCCACTTGTCACAATAATATTATCATGCCAATGCATATATGATGTATTTTAGAGTTGACTATATTGATTAAGGCAATTGACTATGATATTCTGTATGCACCTCGCGTGAAATGGTTGATACCGGAAGTACGGTGTCGCCCTCGGCCCAAAACCCGTATGTGTGTGTGAAAGAAGTGTAGGCATCCTCAAACTACGGACTCCGGTCCGGATCCGGACCGAACCACCACTGTCTCCGGACTCTGAGCAAATTATACTTTTCATATGTATTATCTCTCTGTATTATATGTGAGACATCGCCACAACGCATTTGCAACGAGTCAAAATTCTCCGCTGTGTCCACTGCAAACAGCGCTCTGCATGTCTGACTCAGAGCCATATAATAGAAGAGTTATGACATCTCCGTTCACTCCAATGGACCACTTTTTTACAGCAATGGCGGATCGTGGAGCCTCTCAATCGTTCCCCGGCAGTTAGCGCCAAGGCGAGCAGAGCTGTGGAGTTGCAGCATAATAGACCGTTCGTGACGGACTTTTAAAGGTAAGAAGAAGTTTAAAGATTTATATTGCGGATATTATCAGTACATCTGATTCAATTGAACATGTGTATTAAAGGATGTCAGTGGATTATCCCTAAATTAGTAGATTTAGGGAACGTTTACAGATAACAGATCAAGCTAGGAAACCGAAGCAAGTTAGCAACACACGTTGAACAGCCTTTTAATTGTAAATTCCGTTCTCTTAATGTCTATTTGGTCCAACGTTGTTGAATTAGAGAAGAGGGGCTTCTAAACGGGATTGTATGCGGGGGTGGAGGGAGTTAAATATTAGATAA
Organism: Gymnodraco acuticeps; assembly: GCF_902827175.1. Taxonomy (NCBI): domain Eukaryota; kingdom Metazoa; phylum Chordata; class Actinopteri; order Perciformes; family Bathydraconidae; genus Gymnodraco; species Gymnodraco acuticeps. Next base: position 1,323,587 of record NW_022990700.1, read on the forward strand.
ATATAACTTTGGTGCGTGTAAGAGTGAGTGTTTTTAGCAGAGCCATATTGTGTCCTTGTGATTATGTTGATTATTACCTGTGTGTATAATGTTGCAGCTCAGCTGATTTTGGATTGATGGCAAAGGGAGAGGAACTTAAGTGAGAGTGAACACACAAGGTACGTTTAATACTACTGTTTTATATAAGTAAGCATACTAAACATGTATTATATCACTGTATTATATAAGTAATCTTGTTAGTAACCTACTGTATGGCAGGTGGAGGGGCAGTGATGTTACAGGTGGAGGAGCAAAACTGCAAGACTGCAAACTCACAAGACAGAGAAATCGAAGTTTGTTCTCCAGAGATGAGGTTGATTTCACTTCCATTTTTTCATATTTTCTAAAGATGTGGAAATGGCACAAAAAAAAACTTGAGAGCTGTAACCAAGACAACTGTAACAACATGAGTAGACAGCCACCAAGGTTTTTCAAGTCCCTCTCTTACTCCATTTTGCCAACCCAAACTTCCAGGTACATGACGGGACACCTTGCTTGTTTTTGTTGTTTGCGCTCCTCTGGCAGGTGGAGGGCAGTGATCCCTTCCCTTCTTCCCTCAATCTTTGAGACTAATGTAAGTAGAAGACATGGCACTGTAAATGTTCGAACATTTAAAATATTATACCAGTTAAAAATAAGAAATATTACTTTTGTTACTAAGAGTTCATACTTATTATACCTGTGTCACCTTTCACACTATCGCTGTGATCATGAGCTATGGGCTTTGTAGATACAGGTCCCGGGGTGAATCGTGGTGCAGGGGCCCTTCTCTTTTTGACCACAGGGCGATGCACGAAGATGGTGGGTATAGCCTCTGCTCCCAGCCTAGTCTTGCCCTTTTTTGTCTTGACAAACTGGTCTGCTTCAAAATGTGCCTGCGGAGTGACTTGAGGTTACTTCACACACAGAACAACTCAGTTTTGTCTGCCCACATACATATTCCATAGTGGTTGAATACACAGTATTAGGAAACACTTTATACTTACTGGACATGTTATACTCATTACATACTGTATATACAATATGACCAAGAATGTGAGACAACTTTATAGAAATTCATATCACATATGTTACTGATGCCATTTGTCATACTTTGTTAAACTCACAAATAATAAAGTTCCATAACTTCAGTTGGGAAAAAAGACCACACCTTATCGCCCCAAGGCAATTTCCCATCCAATAGGTGTGCTATATAGGTGTGTATAACCCTTTCTCCTGTCTGTTTATCCCTCTTTCAGCACAAGAACCAGAGGGGGATTCAATGGAGCCTGAATACCTGCACTGAGACCCTCACCCTGCACCCTGAGTCTCAACTCTCAGTGTTTTTCAAGCCTTTCCCTGTTTTTTGTATTAAACAAAAACATTAAGCTTTCCCAATGGTGTGGTTTTCGTTTTGTGAAAAAGTGCAAATACAGTGTTTGTATATAAATCACATATTTTTTTGCTGTTGGTTGTGAAATTGCTCCTGCTTCCTCCGCTCTGTGTCAGTGGGGAAGCCGTACATTCATACTCCTTTCTCTGAGCGATTGGAGCATCCCCAGGCAGCACAGCAAACCATGGTGGCGACTAGGAGGCAGCATAGCAAACCAGGACAACAAGGAGGAAAAGGCACAGACAAACTGCATGATATACTATTCAATGTTTATTGAATTCCATGTATTTGCAATGGATGTTCCTAAAACAACACATTTAACATCATCATGCTGCTGCTGCTAGTCCTTTGATAGTCACCTGTCGGTCTCCTGTCCTTTCTGAAAGCCATAAAGATGACATTAGTCATTTAGATAACTTGTGTCCTCAATTACCATGGGATTACTGAAACTACCATGAATTTAAGAAAATGGTAGACATTAATCTAATCTGAATTTTAAAGCATTACTTTAGATCCCCTCCCTCTAAATATATCAATAAACATTAGAAAGTGATGCTCCTGACTACCATACAAGTTTAAGAAGATAATATTGGTTTTAAAGAATTCAAAGCTATAAATAAACAGCAACAGGCTCTTTAACCAAGGCACTGTTAGCCTAACATGTTAACTAGTTGTTCACACTAATCCTAATATTATCACTTAATATTAGCAAATTCTATTTTATTTTTTAAAACATATTGATGTAAATACATACACATATCGATTTGTTGTATAAATATTGCAAATCAAAACCTTTATTCACTAATAATTACCAAAAATCGTAGTTCTATCTCCTGTTATCAATGCATTCACATTGCCCGCCATGAACTTCCGGGGAACGATCCTCGTCTACATGAACCACGTGACGATAACCGTTTTTGGACTTCCGTTGTCGTAACTCTTCTATTATATGGCTCTGGTCTGACTGTTCCACTGTGTTCCACCTGTGTCAACGCTTTGGTCCAATCACATTCAGCATCCAGTCAGCGTTTTTTACCCCCAAACAATCTGCGAATCAGAGGCACAGTAGGGCGGGTCTTCGCGGAATGCGGGTGGGAAAAATGTGTGTGTCTCTTTCAACCTGTCTAAGTCAGAGCGAGAATTAAAAAAAAAAAAATTCAGAGCGAGAGTTAACAGCTCATCTAGTTCCATCTGTACTGTAGCTAGTAGCCTAGTTTCACCTACCGGGGTGGCAACTGACACCCTAAAAATAGGCCTTGCCACCCCAGCTGCCACCCCAGTTGGCAGCTTTGTTTTGAAAGAAAAGTTGTGGCTCATCGGACATTTATGAGAGAAAGTATCTAATGTCCGAGTGCAAGTGAATGCAATACAAGATGCACGTCATGTAACCCCTCCCCCGGTCCTGGCGCGAGCGTGGACATACGATTGGCGGCGATTTCATTTTGAACTGGACGGCGCAAAACGAGAAGCATTTGGACCCAAGCATTGAAGGAATGAGGTATTTACGGTCTACACTGACATAGAAGAGACTGTCAGTTTGGCTGTACTCAGCATTGAATCAAAACGCACTAAAGCTGTGATCTTAATACGTTTGTGAGGCGTTTTGCTGAACAAAATGGTAATCGCCTCATTCAGCTGTAATAGACATGTCAACTTGATGCTCTGCTCACGGATGAGCATACACAACTATTAAGATGATGACCTTACGTTTGTAAATATATTTTTTTCTTTGAGGGGGTCTGCCCCCAAAAAACTGTTTTAAGTCCTGAGAAAGTCAAATAAGACAGTGTGTAAAACTACACTGCCCAGCCAAAAAAAAGTAACCACTTTGATTTAACTAGGCCAGTAGGTAAGGACATTCCACTCGATAATAACTGAAGTATAAAAGAATGCATGACTGAAGTGATGGAGACCATGTTGAAGGCAAACAAAAGGAGGAAATAACAGGTCAAATCAAGCAAATCCCCTCTCAGATTCCACAGCAACCAGAAGAACATAAATACTGGCTGGTGATTTGATTCATCAGCTTTGTGATGGAATAAAAAATGCACAGTGCATTTCCTTAGCTGTGGGTGGGTCCACTGACACCACTGACAATGCTCAGTTGCTGGTGTTTGTGAGTTTTTATGATGAGGTAAAGGGGGAGTTTGTTGAAGATGTGTTGGGCCTGACGAACCTCAGTGGACACACAAGGGGGAATACATTTATAAAGCAATAATGGGAATGCTGAATGAAAGAGGGTGCAGCTGCCTTTATTCCTAACTGTGCAGCTCCTACACTGCGACTCTGAGGGGTCAAGCACAGACACAATAACAATGAAAACTGCTGCATACAGATTATTTTTGTTTTTGCAACCTCGTGTTAAGAATCTTGTTGCAATTGTTTAAAAGTTTGAATGACCGTAATAAACGGACCTTTGTCTTATTGAAACATTTATTTTGGACCTTTAAGATTTGTATTTGAGTACCCCTGCCCTAGTGTGTGTGTGTGTGTGTGTGTGTGTGTGTGTGTGTGTGTGTGTGTGTGTGTGTGTGTGTGTGGGTGTGTGTGTGTGTGTGTGTGTGTGTGTGTGTGTGTGTGTGTGTGTGTGTGTGTGTGTGTGTGTGTGTGTGTGTGTGTGTGTGTGTGTGTGTGTGTGTGTGTGTGTGTGAGTGAGCAGTGAAATATTATTGTCAACATGAATGCAAAGACGGCCAATCAATAAGCAATGAAGCATGAGCCCACAATAGTGTTTCAACCATTGATGGAAAAGTGTTTTTGGCAGACATTTTAACAGCTTCAGAAGGCAAAGCGAGGAGGAGAGCAAACAGGTCACTAGCATTACCGAGGCAGTTTAACTGAAAGGACTTAAAACACAGCACGCAGATTTATTTCTGGCCTTTGCTGCAAATTAAATGGAAAATAATGCACTTTGAATGCCAGGGCTAAAAGATATAGTACGGTACCAAGCACTTAAAAAGGGAATATTAATCATTTTTCCATCGCAGCGTTGCTATCTTCATTGATCCAGCCTTCATTTCATTAACAAAAACGGACTAAAATGTTCATCAACAAGTTTTTCTTTCATGACTAAGACCAAATAATACCAAACAATAACAGAGACTTTATCAACTTGCATTTTTGTTGGACCAAAAAAGACAAGCCTGAAATGTGGCTTAATTAATGATTGTTAAAAATGTTTTTGTGTCCTATTTCGCTCACGCCATATTGGGATTACAGCAGCACCTCACAATGAGCAAAGGAGGAGGACTCAAAGTAACTGAATTACTTCCTACCAAGTTAACAATGAAAGAGCAACGGAGAGAGGAACGAGGGGTTATTTATAAGACAAAGAATCACCAAAAAACTGTAAAACAGTTACTTACGGTTTTCTTTGACTAAAATCTGACTAATGCCACAATTGACAAAAGAATACATAGAAAACTACTATCTTAAGTAAATTAACACTGTATTTTGCAGCTAAATAGAGTTTGGTGTAACATGACATTTACTCTCTGTCGACACCTCACTGTACTTAACAGAGCAGTTACATTACGTTACTGCACAGTGGAACAATGTATGTCATTGGTGCAGAGAATGAATGCTGGCCTGCGAAGTGTCTGCTATAGCAATAAGCCGCTAGCTGCAGGCTGTACAGAGAGCGCAGCAGAAACAGAGCGAGGGAGTGCTGGAGCTGAAACCAGAGAACAGGCCCAGCCCAGCTCGGCCGGCGGCCCACCACCACCCCTGCAGTCTCCCTCAAGCCTTCATGTGATCCCCTCTCCAGAAGCCAACCAGTAGAGGAAATGTCAGTCTTCTATGCAGCCAGGAAACCTCCATGCCCAAACAAGGAGCTTCCTGCCCTGACACAGCTCTTCCTGTCGGCTATGTAAGGACTTTCCTGCCCTCTCTCTCTCTCTTCCCCCTTGTTTTCTGTGAGAGTGTGTCTCTCTCTCTCTCCCACTCTTTTGGCAGGCTGCCCTGCGGCGAGCTGCCTCAGTGCAATCCTTTTTTTCCTTGCCCGTGTGTGTGTGTGTGTGTGTGTGTGTGTGTGTGTGTGTGTGTGTGTGTGTGTGTGTGTGTGTGTGGGGGGGGGGGGGTGTGTGTGTGTGTGTGTAAGTATGTTTATTAAGATTATGTAATACACTTACCAAACAATGTAGCATGTTGCAACACCGTTCTATATTATGTATAAAGTTCCCATTTCTCTGTTTGTAGGATCTGTACACCTTTAGAAAATATCTCAGAAGGTCCTATTGCTGTGTTGATGGAGCAGATAACCTCATCTTGCTCTTTCCAGTCGTCTGTTTTCCTGTTTTACAGACTATAATATAACCATAATATACACCAAAGGCGCCGCCCAGCTCTAGAGCTGTCTGGTAGGACTTGTTTTGAGACACACCTCTGAAGTTCAGAGCCTTTGTTCACAATGTTGATAGATGGCGAGGTAAAATGTCTTCTTCTTTCTTTTTATCAATCAGGAATAAGTTAAAGGTTATTATTTTTCATGAAACATAATAACCTTTCTTAACAATTAACTTTTCATATAGCACCATCATCAGGTCTACATTTAAATTCCTCCAATACTTTTGCAGATGACCCTATAGCAAACTATTGCCAACTTAGCAACTTTAGTTTAGGTTGAGTGCCAATAAGTAAATATAGCATTGTAACATGCATTTCGTCTCACAGCTATCTTTTGTTAATTCACGGATGCAAGCTGTAAACTTCTTGTATGCATTTAATTTCTTTATTCCTATATCACGTAATCATTTGTGAACAAAATGTGCATGTATGGGAGGCCCGAGTTTGCGTAATCAATTCTATTCGGTTCTGCGTGTAGCCATTGTAAATATCTCATTATCTGATTGTAGATAGCAGGTGAGTGTTGAAACACTGACCTACTGAAAATGTTTTATTGCTACAAGGGAGAAAACAATAATTGCTACATTTGGAACGACCATGTACTCAGTCATTTACAACCAGTCCACATGATGGTCCACATTCAGGCATGCTGTCATGCGTGATAATGTGCACACTTGTGGTCTATCACATATAGACAAATCTCTGTCTGCCACAAAAGCAGTATGTGGCAGAGTATTTATCTTACTGTTGTAGTTAGCTCGGAGTGGTGCATTTCATCTGTACCACTTTCAATTGTATTCAGACGTGGGAGTGAGAGCACAGGGTTGCCTCGCTGTATCTGTATCTCTCATAAAGCACAGCGGCGTGCTACTGTTATATTATCTTATTTATGGCAAAGGGGGGCGAGTGAGAGGCTTTGTGGCTCAAAGCAGGTTGGCAGCGTATATCAGCTTGGTCTTTTGTACAGAACAGTGGGCCCTTTTCTTCTGAAATACATTACTGCAAAGAGTATTGAAAAGGGGATTGAAAGCAACACATAAGTAGATAGATATTACTGTTTTATCGTGTGATGCTTTCTATGATCATGTTATCCTATGTTAAGTGTCTTTAGAAAAAGCTCTCTATAAATTAAATGGATTATTACTATCATCAAAGTAAATCCTTGCTTTAAAAATAAATCTGGATAATGATTTTCAGATATTTTGAATACTTGCTGATGCATGGGCCATTGGTTTAGTTACGTTACATTTAAGACAATTTACAGAATAATGTTTCAAATATAAGTGCAAGAGACAGAGGAGAGCATTTTGTTTGTCCATGATTTGATTGTGAGAGAGGGGAAGGCAATTCTTCCACTTCTCTCCATAGTTCACTGCACAGCGTGTTCATGCAGGTGTAGCAGCTTCTTAATAACCATGCTGTTTACCGTTGAGCGCTCATATACTTCCCTTCTATATAAAGTCTGCTCTTAGAGCTGAGATCCTGATCACAGCTATTACTTCCTTTTGTGCTCTTGCCATCTGATGCTGAGTAAAGCATAGCAGTGCTGAAAGCATGCAGCCTCTAACTTGCTTGGATAGTGGAAAGTTTAAACACATGACATGACAAAAGGAAAATACAGTGTAGGTAGGCTACTTGTTGCGTTTCAGACTTTAAAGGAGGGTGAGGGACTTTACATGGCGTTTGAAGAGACACAAGACTCTCGCCACAAAGAATCTCAAAGCTCCACTGACCTCGAAACACTCATAAGCACAAGTGGAGGACGTCACCATGGACTCCTCCGCTTGAAAACCACAGCAATGGTACTTTAAGAGAATAAACAGATTTATTGAATTCCAAAGGAGAACAAAATATTTTGATCCGTGCAAATTGATTTGAACAAAGTGTTAAATAGGCATTTTACCAAATGCAGCCGCCTGTAGCATCAAAGCTGTTAACATGTTGTTCTGAGTGTGTGGTGGTTTGACAGGACGTTACTTGACATGCTGTTACAACACCTTGGAAGGCATCACTATCATCAGACTCTTTCTCCCCCTCTCACACCCCGACGCACACATACAGTAACATGAGTTCTCTCATATGGCTGCCTGTCTTGCAGCAATTACATGATGTGCGGTAATTGCCAGTCTCTGAAGCGGGCTCTTCAGACACACTTCAAAGGGAGCGGAGCGCGTCCACGGACGCAATTAACAAGATCAACGGAGCCCAGATGAGCTGGCGGGCCCCGCGCTCCTCTCCCCATTGTTCTCATTTTCACTCTCATTAGCGAGTGCGCGGTGGGTAGGGGGTTGGTGGGTTGGACACCTGCGGAAGAGCGGGCTGCACGGTCCACGGCGCAGGGAGAGAGTAACACGGAGGAGCTAACACCAGCGCAGCGCAGGGACACTGGTGTTAATGATGGTTGTCTAAGCTACTGGAGGGAAGGGCAGAAACAGCCAGCTGTGGGTGTCGAGGCATGTGCAAAAGTGGAGCCGACTCCGGAGAGACAGAGGTGTGTGTCCCTTTGTGTGTCTGCGAGGAGGAGAGAGACAGTGTGTGTTTGTGTGTGTATGCTGCTGGTGCACCTGGGAGAGGATATCACCACGGCAACTGGATTGAGGATGACATGCAGGAGAAGCTGCAGCTCCACTTTTCAAGCACGCACAGACACACACTACAAGATAAGTCAGCTTTGTCTGGTCCATGATCTCTGGTGACACCTAGGGGACAGCAGGCAGACAGACAAATAGACAGACAGACAGATGGAGAGATACCTCTGGATACTGTTGATTTAATGTCCAACAGTAATGTCATTTCTGAACCGCAACCAGAGAAGAATTTCATATTTTCCCTGGTGAAATTTGTCATTGCCGCTGTTAGGAATAACTGGAGTTGATCCTGAGTGTTGAAGACAGTTAAAGTATGTGATGATACATCACCATTCATCAAAAGCTCCACAAACTCTCCATCCTTCACTCATCTGTCTTTATGGCCGAGCAGCCAATCTCCACCAGCCCCCTTAAGATCTGAATATTGCATCTCTGAGGCACCAATTCAATTTCTGCAAGCAATAAACCAAATGAGTATATATATGGTACACAACAATGCATTCCACCACCAAAGGGGAAAACATTTAACTTCAGTAGTTGTATTCTTTCAAAGTTAGATTTCCTGCTGTCTAGACCACTTTAGTCTTGGTTTTTATTCGAAAGCTGCTTGGTAGGCTTGTAAAGGCCTATTGGTTAGAGCTTTTAAGAGAGCCTTTCATTTGTTTCTCCTGAATGTTTGTTCATTTTGAAGCATGTTGAGGTGCATTCAAATATATTACTCCGGTTTTTCTTTGGAGTATACCTCTGAGATAAATGGACCAGAGTGATTAGGGGAAAGTAATCACGTTAACCTGATGCTTTTAGACCATTGCCATCCCTGCCCACAGTGGGGGAAACTGTCCAACTCTCAAACATGTAGTGTGAATCCTGAAGGGAAAGCAAAAGTGGGATTAGAAATGTGTGACCTATTTTGCACAATAGATAAACTGGACCGAGCATTGTATTCAAATTGTAAAGTGCAGACAAACACCATTACAACATCTAACCCAGACCATGCTCTATCTATCCAGACTCACCCAGACCACATGCGCTCTGTGCCAAACCACAAGGGGACAAAGAGGGTGGGGGAATAGAGACCATTGGTCTACTGCAAAAACACCAGCCTTAAGAAGACTTTAGTTTACATCAGAAAGCGAGGCTGGTTGTCTTACATGCTATTGTTTTTGTCATTTGGCTTTATTAAGCTGTAGTGAAAAGCTGCTTGTGTGAAAACAAGGTATTAAAACTGTTGGATGTGTTTCTTCTCTTGGCAGTTGGCCTGTTGATGGTAATAGACTGAGCTAGCTATAGTTGGCTGCCGGTTGTGATTTGTACAGCAAGGCGAGTGCTTAGAACAAATTGTACCGTGCGGCTGAGAATATAGAAATTGCAGCGTTATTCTGGCTGCTTAAAGCAGTGCCGCTCCATGTGTAAGAAAGACAATCTTGGCTGATGAAAAAACGTGTTCCTGTTCACGTGTACACACACATTCACACACAAGCAGGTGCACGCACGAGCGCACACACACCATTTAACCAATCTTGGCTGGTACAGATATGCAACATACAGCACAGTTTGGTAAATGTCTGTCTCTGCAGCTTAGCGAGAAAGGGAACACTGTGTGAATGTGTGTTTACATCTCAACTCCAATGCTGTGAACTTCATTTCACAGCAGCCAGATGGAGATTCAGCATGTGAACATGCTGAATATCTCATGAAAATACACAAAGTGAAAAGGACTAAAAACAGAGAGGCTTGCCACTCTAATCAGGTCTGAGTGCAGCTTTTGTATTGAGGGGGGGGAAATATAGTTCAAGTACAAGGCTTTGGAAACTCAACAATCAGTAAAACAACTGTGACAGCATGTCTACTCAAGACTTAAACAATATTTCTTCAACCAACGGATAATAAGCTGAATAAATAAAGAAATATAGTCAAATCAATCATGGACAAGTGCATTATAAAAACAGTTAAGACACACACAAATCAAAAGGTTTCTTTTGAGGCTGTACATCTGTATAGACGGGGGTAAAAGCAGCAAAAAATGGTGTTGTTAAAATACTTAAATTATGTAATAGACTGTCAGCAGTCACAATGTTTTAAAAGTCCAGACAGATATATAAAACAACACTTTGTGTGGTGTGTGTGTGTGTGTGTATGCTCATGCATGTGTGTGTTTGTATGATGATGGGAGTGGCCATGACTGGTAACGGGACCAGCAGACAGACAAACAGAGAGCGCGCCTTGGCTTTAACAGGGCCTGTGTAATTATGGTCAACCACACTCCCCACCGCCACCTTTATTTATAGGGTTGCAAACACACTGGGGCTTCAGAGTGCTTTTCCCTGCGCATTCCACGACATCGGGACTTTCTGGTGGGGGGTGTAAACAAATGATATTTTAAGTAGAGTGTTAGGGGATCGGCATTGCGTACATGTTTGTGTGTTTTCAAGTTTGTGAGCGAGAAACAACATCGTAATGTATTCTGAACTTAATAATAATAATGGATTTCATTTATAACGCTCTTCATATTTGAGTTAAAATCCCGAAGTGCTACAGTGAGCATGGGACAATATAAAACAGTAGGCTACACAACACGGTAGAATTTAATAAAAAGCAGTAAAAACAAACAATAAAAAAAAGGGTAGTAATAAATAAAATAAAAGGTCTAGGAAAAGGCTCTATTGAACAGATGGGTTTTGAGGCCTTTTTTTAAAAGCATCCACGGTCTGTGGTGCTCTCATGTGGTCCGGGAGAGTGTTCCACAGACTGGGAGCAGCCGAGCTTGGTCCTGGGGGGTTTGAGAACTTCTAAGATTCAACAGGATATCAAGGAATAACTTGGCTTTTAACCAGATGTGGTTATCACATGAGTGCCTCCCTATGCTTTCTGTGTCTTTGGGGATAACTTGAATTGAGATGGAAAGTAACTCACACTAACTAACCCGGACAGAACTCATCAAAGAAACATGCCGTTGAGGTTTGGTCAGAATCAATGGAGAGGGACAGCCTCTGGCCACATAGGACAGTGGGCCCATCGCCCATTCGCCTTCAGGCATGAGCCACCATCGCCCAAGCCAGCCGTCACCTCGAGGGTGCGGCAGAGCGGAAGTGAACAGACATGCGAGTTAATATGAAGAGAAAAGAGGAAAGGCATGGATGTGAACTGATTGCTGACTACTTTTTCACTGGTTGACAGAGAGCTTTTCCAGCGTTCCCTCTCTTTTTTTTTGGGCGAGTCAAGCACATCTGCTGCACAACTGAAGGAAATGTAAAATGTTCAGGATATCCTGTTGTAATGAAACTCCAGGTTGAATGAAAGAGAACGAGGTGGGTGTGGTAGGAGGAGTTGTTCATGTCTAGTGCCTGTTGGTGGACAGTGGTGACAAGGCTGAGGGCCGGAGCACAGGAGCAGCAGTTCCTGAAAACTCTGTGTGTGTGTGTGTGTGTGTGTGTGTGTGTGTGTGTGTGTGTGTGTGTGTGTGTGTGTGTGTGTGTGTGTGTGTGTGTGTGTGTGTGTGTGTGTGTGTGTGTGTGTGTGTGTGTGTGTGTGTGTGTGTGTGTGTGTGTGTGTGTGTGTGTGTGTGTGTGTGTGTGTGTGTGTGTGTGTGTGTGTGTGTGTGTGTGTGTGTGATGTGGTAGGGAGGGCAGGGGGCTCATATTGAGTGCAGGTGCGCTGTGGGAGCCTCAGATGGGGGTGGGGTTATAAGATGTGAACAGGGAAAATTAGAGGCTTTGATGAAAACCAAGGACATCTGTGATTATGGTGTATGTGTGTGATCATGCATGCCTGACATATGTTTGGCTGCAGCAACCTCAGATGTTCTATCTATCTATCTATGATCAACTTGTCTGGTTCCTTATAATCTTTCAATGCAAAAAAATCTTCATCCCTTAGGCAGCTGATATTCAGAGGGGAGCGAAAAAGATTGAGATGAGGTGTCATGAATAAATCACTTAGTATCAGCTCACTCTCCTCAGCGAGGCTAAAACCTCCATGCTCAAGCTGGTGGCATCTCACCTCGGCCAATGAGCTGGATAATTGATGGAACTTGAAATGATTTCATGTAATATCAAACTCCTACGCTCACACGCACAGTCGTTCCTTCCCGTGCCCTCTGAGGAGCGACACTTTCATTCTTGCAATGGTGTAATTTTCTCCGTAATGCACTGACAGAGCAGCTGACCCAGCTGTACCAAACGCTTCCCTGGATTTAAACCTTGTGTGTCTCTGGGATGTAAAGCTGCTTCACAATGCTTACTCGGCTTTGAGCGGCAAATGCATGAAAAGCACACACACAGTCTCTATAGAACCCAGATGGCTGACATATAGGGAATCATACAAGCCACAGATAAACAGTAGAGAGAGAGGGAAGCTACTCACAATAACAAGCGGTGTGTCGTGAACCTTTTCCCAGCGGTTGTGTTTACCCTCTTTGGTCCTCCAGGGGTAATTTGGGGAGAGGAAGAGAGACAGAAAGTTAGACAGAGCACAGAGAGACCAAAACTAGCGAATAACTGTCAGGAGGCAGCCTGTCTCCTTCAATGTTAGGTGTTTGTGCTGACAAACACACAGAGGCAAGAACACATCGGCACACTGTGGCGTCCCTGCACGCACGTACGGTAGTTTTTTTACTTTCCCCTGTTTCTTTCTAGTCTCTCAGAACTGAAGCTGATCTTTAGAGCACATGAGCATTCAGATTGGCTTTGTGGAAGACGCTTGGCAAAGAGCAGTTAACGATGCACCTTCAAACTTAAGCATCAGTGACAATATCTCACTCCCATCCATCACTCACTGCTGGCTTGCAGAACTGAGAACAGATTCACAACCTCTCCTGTTCTTCACCAGCAGGAGGATGAGAAAATACCCAGACCGGGGTCAGCGGTTGGGTCAAGCCTCTGCCGGCAACTTGGTCCTATCTGTGTGTGAGCGAGTCAAGGTGACATGAAAAGGGGGGGCTTGGGGTTTATTCCTCGTTTCCACAGAGAGACATGGAGCCGTGGGTCAATATTGACTGTCAACCATCCGTGAGCTTGGCTGAACATCGCTTGACTTTTCAGACTGCAGTTCCTTCTAGCGTAAACTGGGGAGGGAAAAAGTCAGGGGAGGGGACTCGGGCAAGGAATAATACCAGGCTTAATAGCCCATATGCAAGCACACACACACACACACACACACACACACACACACACACACACACACACACACACACACACACACACACACACACACACACACACACACACACACACACACACACACACACACACACACACAAGTCTCAGTCTGCCATCTGGAGAAGACAGGCAGGTATGAGGAGGCTTCATGGTGAACTGTGTGGGAGTTGCAGCGGTTTAGGCAGTGACAGAAAAGGTGACAGAGAGAAAGTGAGCGAGAGAAAGAGAGAAAGAAAAAGAGATATTGTCTGAGGGGTGGGGAGGTACAGTGAAATGTAAAAGGGGATTATAACAGCATCACTGATGCCTCTAATGTTTGTTTTAACTGGATGCGGTCACACACACACACACACACACACACACACACACACACACACACACACACACACACACACACACACACACACACACACAGCTGAATAGATCACCACAGGGTCGTAGTTAAGGCTGGAACCTCCTCTCCAAGACAGAAGGAGCCGTTCTGGGCCAACAACAATACTACAAACACGCCTGACACCGCCTGAAACCAACGCCACTCAAGGGGAACTATGCTATGGCTGTACTGGGATATAACAGTCCAGATTAAGGCTTTACTTTAAACATTAACTGTCTGAGCAGACTCAGGGATCCAAAATAAAAACGGACACACTGCCTGGATTTCCGCAACTCTGATCTATGGGCTTTTCATAAAAGTTGTTGCGGCTCAGACTAAACAAGTGGTCTGCCTGCAGCCCCTCTGGGAAGCTGCTCACAAAACATGACAAGACACAGATGAGGCCATAAAGATGAAACAGATGCTACTGAATTTTGTCATTCAAGAATATTTTGGAGTTGTTGAGAGGACCAGAACATCCAGTGTGAAGCCTGTTCCCACTGCATGATAAACTCCTGTCACTGGCCTCATGTCTTGTTCATTGTCTTCATACCATTTATGAAAGTTGCGTGTGAAGGAAAACAGAAAGAGATGGAGGGATGAGAGCGGGCAGAGAAGGAGGGAGAGTAAGTGGATGAAGGAGGAAGAGGAGTTGCGATCATCCTGAAGAGACTGCTCCTTTGTTCTGTTGCATTAATCTGCTTTTTTCCCGTTCCGCTGCTCGTTCTTTTGATCCGCTGTTGGATCATCCCCTTGATGATTCACTAACAGCAAAATAAATTAAATACATCGGATTGACGACCCGCTTTCCCCCCATCCCATCCCCTCCCGCCTCTCCCCTCTCTTTGCCACCACTACCTCCCTCCTCATCTTCTTCCTCCCCTCTTCTCCCCGAGGCCCCCATTTCTTCAATAGATAAGCAGCGGATCCGTTCTTTATCGCTTCACTCTCCATCTCTTCTTTCCCTTCTTCCCTCTTTTCTGTTTTTTTCCTCTGTGCTGTGTTTAATCCCAGCCTTGCGGTGGATACATGTCAGAGATGTAATTCCATTGTTTAACATGCTCCTCTGAGCCCCCACCCCACCCCAAACTCCGTCACTCCCGGGTCCACATGCATATTCATCAGCTATCAAAAACAAAAGGCAGATCACACTGTTTGTCATGTACCGCAACCAGCGCTATTCAATTCTCTCCCTTCTTCGCTGCTTCTGGAGGATTAGTGCATGTTGAACATATCTCAGACCCACAAATCCTAAGTACTAACATATAGACATTCAATCAGAGATAGAGAGTCTGTAGTTTTCTTAAAACCTGTTAAGCCCCAAAGACCCCTTTGGCGGGTCTTTTTTTTCACAACACTATGTCTCAGGGCATCTTAATATTTAAAAACCTATTAATGTGTTATACCAGATTAACGGGAAGAATCTCAGCTAACTGACGATACAAACAATATTTACCAAAACAAAACACAAGTCTCATAAGAAGCATCTAAATGACCCAACGGGATGCGGGCAAAAGCTCCTTATGTGAAGATACTGGGAAGTCTGGGGAGAGTGTGGAGTGTAGTTGGAGGCATGCGGACGACAAAAGCGGTAGAAAATTAAGAGCAATATTGGAAAAAGGGGTCAGTTATGCAAAGGGACATGCATTGCTCTGTGAGACTGTAGGCCATTCATCAGGCAGTCCTGCACAGTCGGAGCCGGAGAGAGAGTCGCTCCCCGGGTCCTGCCACAGTCTTCTGGGTGAAGTCCAGGATGCACCGGCACATTGCTCCAGGTTCCAGGCTCCAGGGCCAGACAGATGTAAACACGGCCTGACCGCACACAGAGGCGCAGTGCCAGCCTGCCCTCACCTCACACATAAACAGCCAAGGAGGCCACACTGTGGGCCGGGGGACGGACAGCGCTGAACTTGGCTGGAGGGAAAGGAAGAGAGAGGGGGAGGGGGGCACGGAGCAGGGAAGGCAAGAGAGCATGAGGTGATGAGTGTATGCTTGTTAGAGCAGTTCACATTTCTGAGGAAAAAAACTGAACTGTGGCATCTATTCCGACTTGCCTTAACATTGTATGTTTTCTATTGTTCTTATGATTTGCTGTTCCTAATTGCGGTTCATGCCACCAGCGCTGTGTGCATCCGGGAGGATCTGCTTAGATATTTTCTCCAACGCCCTGTCATGACAGATGCGCCGGGCTCCTCAGCGCCTGTTTGATTTATGCGTAAGGACAAATATGGGTCAAAATGAAACATCCAACACGGTGGCTTCTTCTTGCTTGTTCTTCTCTCTTCTTTTTCATTCCCTTTGCACTTTCTTCTTTTCAAAGCTCTGCTCAGCGGGACTGTGTGTCTCTGCAGCACCACAGCCAGGTTGTGTGTGTGTGTGTGTGTCTAAGTGTGTGTGTACGCTTGTGTGATGAGACGTGACAAGCGCCTTCATCCTCCCCTCAGACGTCGCATTCCACAACGCTCCGCCACTCGCTCCGTGTGGCACGCTTTTCATCTTTCCCCTACCCGTTCCTTCCTCATTCTTCTTCTCCTCTTCTTCCCTCTCCTTGCTCTTCCTCTCCTCGCTCTCACAGGTGTAAGAAAGGCACATGGAGGAATGAAAGGGACAAGATTCTAATTAGAGGAGGAGGCTGAGACAAAAGCAGGGGGATAACGAAGGCAAGCAACGATAACACATGTAAAACACAAAGCCTTAATCTTAGAGAGTGTTTGGAGGGATCTCTCATTTCTCTCCCTCTACAGTGAAGCGAAGCAGGGGGGCTGTGTGTATGGGAACACGAGGGGATAGGATGTGATTATGAGCGCAGAGCTGACAGACAGAGAGATTGGCGTGTGTGTGTGTCTGCGGATATGTGTGTGTATCCCCACAGGGCCTTTGGTTCCCTCTCTTCTTTGGGACCAACTTAAAAAACACGAGCCATGTAAAAACACGCAGGCAGTTGTACTTTTAGCATTGTTTACTTATTCGGAGAATAGTGCAACAAAGTGCCAATTTATTTAAGTAACTGCATCTTAATTCACATCTGTGAAGAAGTTTCATGCACAAGTTCAGTTGCTGTGTTTATCTACTGTCAGGTTTTCAAAAATACAGAACGAGAGAGAGAAACATCAAGTCCACAATCCTCAATATATTTTTCATTGCTGCATCTCTGCTTGGGCAAAAGAAACGGCTGATTGCTTCTCAAACTCTCTCCATCCTTCCCTTCAGTTGTTCTCACTTTGCATGTGGATTCTGTCTATTTACTTATTTGTATCGCCATGAGCTCTCTGACATGTCACCACACCTCCAGGGTCCTCGGGTGATGTGATAGGGCTCGGGGCCTTTGGTTCCCTAGCCACTGCTGTGAAACTCCATTCAGATGATGAAACAGCGGTGCAGCTGTGTCTGGGCTCACGGTAGGATGCTGGTGTCGTTGTGGCTCTCTGCGAGGCCGAGGCGAGAGACCATTGTGAATGTCATCTGCCTGTGCTTGTGTGGTGTGTGTGAGTGTGTGTGTGTGTGTGTGTGTGTGTGTGTGTGTGTGTGTGTGTGTGTGTGTGTGTGTGGCCTAGCATTAGCATCCTTGTGGGGACCTACATATGTTTACACAGTCACGTGTGGGGACTCGCCCCCCTTATGGGGACATAATGGAGGTCCCCATGAGGGGAATCATTAATTGTAGGGTTAGGGTTAGGCATGTGTTGGTTATGCTTAAGGTTAGGATAAGTCTGAATGCATGTAAGTCAATGTAATGTCCCCCGAAGTGATATATACATGGTATACGTGTGTGTCTTTATATGTGTCTTTATACATGCTGAAAAGTCCAGAATATTCACTTTTGAAAGCCTCTAACTGGCTCATGCACACCACAATATCCCTGCGCGTATATGTGTGCATTGTTAAATCATGTGTGTAGGCATTGGAGTGAAGGAAGAGGTTAGACAGTTTGTCAAATTATGTTTCAGTGTATGTGGTACAACTGACAGACAGGTGTCGGAAAATATATATTTTTTCCACAAATCCTGCCATGAAGTTTGAATCCTGTGAGTCACAGGGAGAATGGAAATAACAGCGAAAGATAACCTGGCAAAGCACATTTCCACAGAGTCTTCCCTGAGGTGATGCAAGACTTTAGACAAATGTCTTGTTTGTTCACCACTGAATGGCCATCTTTCAAGGGGTGGCATGCCAGCACAAACACACTCACACACACAGATTTACACACGGGATCAGATCATTTTTCTCCCTCATGAAGTAGGTAGCGAGGATATTACAAACCAAAATCATAACGCATTGCCGTAGGCCAGAGGTCGGACGAGGAGAGGAGAGGAGAGGCAGCTGTGTAATATAATTATGTGACAGATAAGGGGAGAGATAGAGAGAGATGAGAGGAAAAAGAAACCGAGAGGAAACAATTTAATTCAAGAAAATATAAAGATAGCATTGCAATACAGAATGGCAATGTTTTGGATAACTACTTCTCAAAGTCGTATTAAAATGCAGAACACTGGTTTAAACAGACAAAAATTACGAAAAGGCAAAAAAGGACAACCAGAATGCCTCGATCAGTCTCTGATATGGAAGAGATGAGAAACATCGGTGATGGTATCAGTACAGATATGTTGAAACAGTTGCAGCAAATGTAAAATGGCTGTAGTTAAATTATTCAATATTATATTTTAAAGCAGGACATACCCTGCAATTTAAAGTGTCTAAATATTCCTATTTTCCTAATACCCTTCATTGGTTTTATACCCAAACATAGAACAATAGATCAGATACTCTCCAAATATTTACTTTATAATTTTCTCAAAAACCATGTACGCATTTATATGTACATGATACTCTTTTCTTTTCATTGCTCTGAAATGGTATTGGTGGCAAAGACTTTGATTACATTGGCCAATCATCAGAACTACTAAAAAACACTTCAGCCCTTCAACTTGACTTAAAGGAAAAAAGGAAGTAACGTGTATTTTATAATGAAAAAGAAAATAATATATTTTGAGAGACACAACATGGATTCAAACATTGGCGTGAACATACCTAGGCCAAACGAGTATTGCTTCAGGACAGGTTTTACCTTTAATATGGAGCTGAAGTTGGGGGCCTGTACATTGAACAAGAGCACTGGATCACAGTTGAAAGAGATCATCTTGAGTTCTGTGAAAACATTCTGACAGTCAACAGACACAGAAAACAAGTCAAATCAATAAACTTGAATGTTATCATTTTCGATGAAAGAATTTTAATCAGCCAAATTAAATTAAACTTCTCATAACAATTCAACCATAACTATATATACACTAGTGACCATATACTCACCATTGAACCTAGTCATCATCAAAGAGAATGGCTAGAAAGAGAAACGGTTAACGGCTTAAATTGAGACAAAAGTGTGTTTTATCACAAATATTCACAAATTGACTAAATATTTAAATTCGACCAAAAAACGTCAGTGTCTCACACTTCCACAACACTATTTCAAACTCTTTGAGAAGACAACAGGTCACAAAGCAAGTAATAATTCTATAGACCCTTTCTTTTTTAACAGTTATTTATCCTTTTTTCTAAATATATGATGTATATGTACATTAAACAGTTTATATGTAACTCTTTCCTTTGCAACATGTTTGATTCATAACGTCATGCCAATTAAGCCAGTTTAATTTAAGTGATAAAGATTTGGAGATATGGTTGGATAGATAGATGAACGGACGGATATGAAAGGTTTGTGTGTGTGTGTGTGTGTGTGTGTGTGTGTGTGTGTGTGTGTGGTGTGTGTGTGTGTGTGTGTGTGTGTGTGTGTGTGTGTGTGTGTGTGTGTGTTGTGTGAGTGTGAGTGTGTGTGTGTAATAAGTGAGAGAGTGACAGCAAAGAACCTTATCCTCCATTAATAACAGCCACTAATCCCCTGATGTGATTACCTCTCCCTCCCCCCTCCTCCTCCTCTACTTTACCCCCTCTCCCTCCATCGCTCCACACTCTTTCTCCCATTCAGCAGCGCCAGCCACTTGTCTTCCATGGCAGGGCTCAGCTGGTCCAATCCCCTGAACAGATCCAAGACTTCCACTGTGTTCAGCTGCCAGGACGATGGAGGTCTTCCAATTTGACGCCTCTCCTTACTAGAACTCGCCTCTGGGCAGGTGTATAAAATAGCAAAAGTCAGTGGTGTTAGTGCAGAGAAGGAAGCACATTTAAACAGATTAAGACCCATGCCTCTGTTCAAAGCTCTGACACGTAATGCTGCCTGAATGAGAGGTGACGTGTGATATAAATCGTACAAGATATGGTTTTGGATGTTCAAACGTTTATGGAAATATCTGCAAGCATTAAGGATTATGGGTGTGCAAAGGGAGGCAACAAGCATGTCAGGATAGCTATTTCTGTCCTCAATGACTTGCTGCCAAATGCATTTTTTTCTCCAGCTTTTGATAAACTCGCTACATCAATATAAAGTCTTGTGTTTCTATGGAAACTTAGACCTCCGAGAAGGTTGAAATTTGCCACTTAGCTCCAGATCTGCTCAATAGTAAAATGCTTTGAAAAATCTACACAATACGTGTTCAGTTTACACCTGCAGACAAATGAAACTATGTGCATCCACGCATTGTCGAACGTGTTTTACATACAAAAGCTTTTAGTTGAAAAGCATGCAGGTACAATTTAATTAATTAATTTGTATTAAAGGGGTGATGTCTCCACAACACAAGGCAGGTCGATTTCTTTAGAAAAAGTGTTGCGAGTATTCTTGTAAATGTTAAGGAGCGGTAAGAAATCTTAATTTTAAATCCTTTGTACAGTAGAGTTATAAAAGCATATTGCAGACTGATTATTATAAATTGTCAGAAAAATGCTCTTATACTGTACGCACACACGCGGGTTGATGCAGGTCCCCCGGGGGGAGCGACAGTGCAGTGAAACATTGTACTTGGTTTACTTGGTCTACTTGGTGATGTCTCCATGGTAACTGTTATGTCTGACCTTCAAACATGTGCGCTGCTTTCCATCTGGCTCAGGTTGGCTAATCAGATCACATCAACACACACACAAATGCACTGTCAGTTCTCATTACGAATGAAGGGCACTCTTTGTGATTTTGAGATCATCCAAGTTTGTTCTTAGTCAGTGTAACCTCTGAATTTATTTCCAGCAGAAAGGCATTTTAGGATTGCTACTTGTTTGTATTCGCACATGAGCATGCTGCTGCTTAAACAAGATGAAAAGTTCCCTTAGAGCTGCCATAGTTTGCTGTGGGTTCAAGTGCAGACTTGATTCAATTACTTGCCTTTCATCACCAAATAGGCCATACACCGGCATGCTTTCACAAACTGCCCTTTTATTTCTGTCCTGTTCCATACCCTCATCTGCTGTTAGCCAAATTCATAAGGAGCTCCAGAAGGGCCAACATCTGGAGGCTCCTTAGGCCCAGGGCCGTGCATCCGTTTGGGGGCAAGGAGGCCTGGAGACCAGCCCCTCATGTTGAGCTCAGCCTTTGGTGTGTGTTGTACATTCAGGGTCTCCACTTCCTGAGTTCTGGTGCCTTTATGTGGCCACAACCATAGGGCATGATTTATTACAGTACTAACTATGTCCCCACTGCTAATACTGCCATTATTATGACCATACACTCCCCTCCTCCTTCCTCAATCTCCCACCTGGAGTCGCACACTGAAGCCTTTACCAGATACAGCCGACACAGCTCTGGCTCGTGTGATTATGTTGTTGCCTTAATGGACGTTTGGCCTCAGTAGAAGATGTTTGAAGAGGGTGGGGGAGCCATGCTGCGGATGAGGTGACAAAGTTGTTGGGACAGTGACACAAATTGTTAAGTGAGATCAGCTGTTTCCATTTGTGTTCCCAACTTGTTGTGTTGTAAACTAGTTTTCTGCCTTGTGTGGTTTACGGGTAGAAGGTCTTTCTCAGGGGGAACCAGGAAAAGTGGGGGTGGAGGTGGCTGGGAGGTAAACTAGAATTTGGCTGTGTGGCCAATCAAAAGGACCTCATCAAAGTCCCTCAACCAGTGCTCCCCACAACCTTCAACCTTCCTTGCCTCTTTTCCTCTGTTTATGTAAGCGCTACGCAGTGTAATCAGCAGGGCATGAGCAGAGAGAAAGATGGATGAAAGGAGAAGAAGGTGGAGAGGTGTGGAGATGGAGCAAAGTGTTTGTGTACACAAAGCCAGAGTGAGGAGGCAGAAGAAAGAGGGAGAAGGGCAGCGGACAGAGGAAGTGAGGGGTCCAGAAATGAGAGCGTGTCCAGAGAGGAGGGATGTGGTGGACTTGTGTTTACAGGCCGCAGTCACACAGAGCACTGTGGCTTTGTGTGTCAGCACTCCGACTTTGTGATGGGTTACCGCTGCAAAAGAATAATCAAGACATATTTACACTACAGTAGAAAAGCATTCAACTCCTCAGGAAGTGTACCACTTTAGCATGTGAATACAGAAGCAACAAAAACCACTGTTCCTTCATCAGTAAGTCACATACATCCTTCAAAAAGTATAAACAAGGAAAAAGGAAGTGGAAGCCCATTTTAAACACCCATTTATTCATATATACATCCCCTATTGTGCCATGTTGTCCCCTCTGAGACACCAGCTCGGGTATCCCCCTGTGATCCCCCATTAGTAACAGACTCGCTTGCAGGCAGCTGCCTCAAAGCTCCACAGAGGTATCGGATCTCCTCCTCTTCTTCATCTCCTTAATTAGAACAATTAAGAGATTTACAGGACAGATGGATGGAAATCCAGCTGGCTGTGGTACGGGTCCCTGAGGAGGACTGACGATGAGGTGAGATCTGAGTGAGGCAGCACAGCTTTAGAGCATCTAACTCGTATGACTCTGGCTCACTCTGGTGGTCGTGTATGGATACGGTCAGTGATTGTGAACATAATCGTTTTTTTATGTTTTGATCCAAAGGTTTTCCATTCCTATTATGAACTATTATTTTCTGCATATAAATATTGTGTTCGCTATAACCTAAACCTTGTTTTTTTTAACTGAACAAGCTGAGAGTTGATACATCCATTACAGCTGGTGGTTTGTAACCTGATGTGTTCATTTTTCTACATGACACAAAATGTTTAACTCGATACAATAAAGTACATGTTGGTACACTTTGGTCATTTACTAGGCTATATTTATAGCGTAAAGCAAAAATAGCAAATATGTGGTATCATTTCTTTACACATAAAGTCGCATACAAGACATAACAAGTCCTTTGATTTCAGTTGAGTTTTATGCAATCAAATAGCCGATATTGTGTTAAAATGAGAAAGAAAAAAATAACAAAAATTAAGTAATGCAAAAAGTGCAAGGAAGAATTGAAAGTAACAGTCCATTTGTGTTAATGTTGTGATTAAAGTTTATTTAATGATTAACACATTTGATTATTTTTTTCTTTTGGTTAATATGAATCAACTTAGCACATATTATACATTTGTAGTAGATATCATTTATTTCCTCAATACCATAACAAATACACATATATATATAAACAATTCTATTTAGCAAATGTATTAAAATGTCCTGTATATTTGTAAGATAAAGCCTCATTTTGGAGGATGTTTAGAGATTCACAGCTCTTGAAGTGGCTCCGCGCCTCTGTAACGAAGCGCTCCATTGGTCAGCCACCTGCACACAAGAGAAAGGTATTGTCAATAAAGCAGGTTATCTTTAAGTGTCTTATTTTTGCTATAGAAATGTGTCACATACTGCAAACCACTCACATGTTCAGGTTGCCTTTTTTCTGTTTTATTCCTTTATGAATAGAAAATACAAGATTCAGAATAAAGAAAACCATTCGGATGGGTTTAGTTTACACTGTTCGGAATACTCACGGAGAAGCTTCCATGTTGTTACCATGCCAACAACCAACAGCACCAGCACCACTGGCACTGCGATGGCTGCTAGGTGACCACCTTTACTCTTGTCAACGCTCTCCTACAGAGGGGGTTCAATAAGTTCACCCTTTCATGCACTGCACATTATCACATATCTTGTAATAATTAAATGGCATGAACAGATGTAACCCTTGCGGGGGCAGAACATCAAAACAAGCTAACAGCCACCAGCTAATGTTGTTTTTAGCTAGTCAGAAAAACAATTGCCCAATGTCCCACCCTGTGGATACACAGAAATATTAACTTTAATTTGGAGAGACATTTCTGGCCGCCTCTTTCTTCAAGTTCTGTTTTGGTCTTTACTCAAACCTGAGAAATATAGCATTATTTTCAGTTTCAGTTTTTTGTGAATTTTTTTTTTTTTAAACTGCCTACAGCAGGGGATGATGAGCAGAGGTGAAAAGTGACTTAATACTTTGAATGTAGACCTTCTTACGGTGCTTGTGTGTGAGTTACTTGTAATTTACTTGAGTACACATTTCAGGGAGAAATACTTTTTACTTAACAAAATCGTAATGATTAGTTTGGAAATTCAGATTAGTAAAACAGTATACAAATCAACGTATAGCTATTATTAAACATGATTGCTCCACAAGGCAGTATATAGATGAACTGGAATTAGCCCTAGCTTTACCAGCAACATTATTGGTGTTTACATTGATGCATCAATAATTATAATCCAGTTATGTGACATATCCTTTTCTGACAATGGATCAACCAAAGATACATTTTGAATGCAGGACTAACTTTATTTCTACATGGGTTCTATTACTACTTTTACTAAGTGAGTACTTGTTCCACCACTGTTGAGTCTCAGTCTCACACACAGAGTAAATGTATTGTATGCTATAAATAAAAAACAATGTGCTACAAGAGGCCAACCCTCAGTGGGTTTGTCACTATCAGCAAATTGATTAATTTAACACAGCCGTGCTATTTCTTAATATCGAAAGAAAACAATAATAATGATTGTTTTCATACTTACAGCAGCATGAGTGTCAGTAGAAATGGTGCTAAGGACATCACCCCTCTGATGACCTGTCAGACACCCACAACGGAAATTAGCTAAGAGGGTGAAAACTGCTGAATATGCAAAAACTAAAATGCTATCAAGGAACACATCTGAGAGTGCGAGTAAGGGCCACTTCTTGAACTTTTCAACCAAATGCGCACTTGAGATTTATGCAATATATATCACAGTGTTAATTGAAGAACATTATGATGCAAAATATGAGTATAGATTTAAATATTTGTTTTCTTTTTCACTGGGATTTACCATCTCATCTCATTTCATGTATTTTGTGTATTCTATTTCATTTTATGTTTTGTCTTACCTTATTTTATTTTTATCAAATTGTTAGATGTTCCATCTTATTTCCCATTAATAATGACATTCTGTGTTTTCTCAATGATATCTTATTATAGAGAACCTTGGGCTGCATTTCTTGAATAAAAGGTGCTACAGTATACAATTAAAGCTTGAGTAATATAATCATAACTCATATTATTATTTAAAAAACTATTGTGATAATGAAGTATGGTTCCTTTTGATGGTGTAACACAGTAACATACAATAAAAGACAAAACACAAAAACAGCAATTTAAACAAATGAAACAATTCAGAAAAACGTGATACCTCCTTCTCCAGTGGTGATGGTGAGGACGTTGCTGGCTCCACTGGTGGCCAAACTGTTCTTGGCAAACATGCGGATGTTGAATGTGGAGGGATTCATCTCTATTATTGTGGCGTCTGTCTGGTTAGGGCTGAAGTCAATAACTGTCTTTATGTAATCCCAGGAGGCTGTGAAGAAGGGAGCAAAATAAGATTTAACATAACATAACCAGCGGGATTACAGCGGCAATGTGAATTCAGCTTTTACAGTTACAGGGAAGAAGCAAGTATGTTTTTATTCCATTAGAAATGCCTCATACCGTTAGCTGATTTGGACTCCAGGTAATAGCCAGTGATGGGAGTGTCTCCTTCAAACCCGGGGGTCCATAAAATGGAAAATGTATTGTCTCTGATCTCGTTTAACTCAACCACTGGGGGGTCCGGGGGCACTAGAGACATGCAGCAAAGTTTTTTTTATATACAGCTTAGTTTATTTTGTGAATTTGAAAATGTTTCTTCTGCATATAGATTGTAATGATCATGGCATGTAACAAACCACAGCTGTGATAAATGAATCTACACTTAAGAGACACTTTGACAGCACATTGAGATCCAACTTGAATTTGGGCATTTTTCATGAGAGACTATGGAAGACCATTTAAAGGTCCCCTATTTTTCATCAATATATTATAGGTCTCAGATATATACAAACATGTCTCTGAAGTGTTTGGCTCCAAACACCAAACAGATCATTGTAGCATCCCATAATCCCCTCTGTTTCAGCCCTGTTTCAAAAGTGCTGATTCTCTGTCTGCTACTTTAGATGAAAATAAGGAGCCCCTCCCCACGCCCCTCTGAGAGATATTTGGTTAAAAAGAATACAATGGTGCTCTAGGAGGAGATGCAGGTGATACGGTGTGGGGGGGTTACCTTGGTTGCTGATTGGCTAATGGTTACACAAGCCAAAAAAAAATTATGACATCAAGTGGCCAAAATCTGATCAGCTCATTTTCATATAAATGGATCAGGACAAAAAGTGAGCAAATCTTTTTTCCTGAAACTTTCAGAATCTCTTTACACAGAGGGGACACATGTTTATGTATGAAAGACATGAACAAGTGGATTTTGCATAATAGGTGATCTTTAGATAAAGTTAAATTGGATGAATTGTGGCTAAATAAATTACTATACTATAGGTATAATACCTGATGTGATGCCTGGGGTGCTTCCTCCCCAAACAGTGGCAGCAGGAACACTCTGAACTGTGGAAGTTGTGTCAGTTTAGGACATAGTAAAAAAAACATTATTAAAACATATTTTATTTCAAGTTATTTATATAGCTCTCAAAATGTTGATAAATGCTTCAGCCAATAACACATACCTGTTATCCATGTGGCAGCAGTGGAAGAAGACTTGATATTTGACACTGTAGAAGATTTGTGAACTTAAAAGAGAAACATTTGTATTAATATCGAAACTGGGATGATAAGAATGATTAACTATAAGTCATACCTTGCTATCCTCTCATGTGGACCCATCTTACCTCATCCAGAGTGGAGCAGAGAGGGGCATTTGAAGCCGGTCCTATTCCTGCGTCGGTTTTGGCCTGTATAATCACGCCATATCTGGCAGAAGGGCTTCAGGTTGCTGAGGACGATGCTCTCTAGTTCCCGTGTGGACGGCACACTCAAGTGCTGCCACCTTTTAAACTGTCGGTCTGCAGGGTCGTACTCTCTGTAGCTGATGCTGTAACTCCGAAGAACCCCGTTTCTTAGCTCGGGCTTCGGAGGCTGGATGAGAGAAAGGATAATAAATTATTTTACACTCCTTTTCTTTTAAATATATCATATACATCAGGGGTGTCCAAACCTTTTTCACCGAGGGCCAAATACAGAAAACTATACGAAGGGCTGGGCCACTCACTAGAGGTATATTGCCTCATAAGTTCAGTTATATAAGTTGGAAAAATCAATCCAATGTAGGTAAATTATTCTTGATACTTGAGAAGGCTGTTAGAAAAAACATGAATACTGTTTAATATATTTGAACATATATTTAAGTAGTACAATATAAGACAAGCAGAAGTTTATTATACTTCCTAGTCATTATACTTTTTGAATTTGCTAAGGGCCAATTCAAAATGGTCCGCGGGCCGCATTTGGCCCCCGGGCCGTAGTTTGGACACCCCCGATATACATGAATGAACAATTCCCAACACAATAACTTGCTGGGTTAAAGGTAAGCCATGTAGAGAAGCCTTTAAATAAAAAATTGAATAACCTTTGGGGAAGGCTTTTGAATCCATATGCTACAAATGTTTAAAAGCTTTACCTTCCACGTGACTTTGATGGTGTAGGAAGAGAGGGGCTCCAGCTGCATATCCAGGGGAGGACCCTCTGGTGCTGCACATTTGAACAAGTCATCCATCAAAACTGATTTGAGTCCTACACATCTCAAAACATTTCTGAAAACAATAAATATGAGTGAACCTACCTGCTTCTTTCATTGTGAATGTCAGAACATTGCTGACGTCGCTCCTGCCCACACTGTTGAAAGCAAACATGCGGATGTCGTAGACCTTGGCCGGTCGCAAGTCCGCCAAAGTCAGCTGAGTCAGTCTAAGATTATAGACTTTAGTTGTCAGTCTAGAGGATGCTGGGCAACAGGGACATATATTTCAAAAGATAACATTTGCTGTAAAATGTCAAAATTCTATTAATATTAAGATATTTGTATTGTGCTTCCTTTACACTCTATGAGGTATAGAACAATCAAGTAGGATTCAATAGGTTTGCCGCCATCAAACCCAGGGCTCCAGCGGACATTGATAGTTCTCGGCTTCACCTCTCTTATCTCTACCTTCGGGGCATTAGGGCGTACTGAAAAGAAGTACAAACTTAGTTAAATGCTAAACAGTGTTGTAACAACAAGTCTAAACTAGTGAGACTCCAGTGATATATCAAGAGACTTAAATGAAAACATTGTTATGTTGCCTTGGTCTCTTAGAAGTTGTGAGCAACATATACTAACATACTCCCCACAGAGATCATAATGTCTGCCTGTGGGTCTCACCTGCCACCACCACAGTCAGAGTCAGCTGGTGTGTGTGATCATTGAACCAGCCAGGTATTTCCACACGGCATCCATACATCCCGGAGTCGCCCTCCTCCACCTGCCTGATGGTGAGCGACACATCGCCCTCACCAATATCACCCTTGAGCAGGTGCCGCTCCGACAGTCTGCTGGTCACCGTGGTCCCGTCTGCCTTGATCACCTCATTGTCACAGCCACGGTTAGGGATGGCTCCTCGACCCCAGCATGCAGGAAGCTTGCCGTAGTACTTGGCATTATAGTTGCATATCAAAGTTACATCTTCCCCCACCGTAGCTATGATGCTCTCTGTAGATACACAACCTGGGAAGGCAGAATGGAACCTTATATTAAGTAAGCAAATATATTATAAATGAATACATGTGCATTGTCATGACTTTCTTACCTAGGAGTAGACAAAAGAGGAGACTTCTGCCTAAAGAAAACATTTTACTCTCCTTGTCTCTATCAATTTGAGGATACGGTCCACCTGCTCCACGACACTGAACAAAACCACAGTGTGGTTTCTGCTTTGAAATCCTTCCAAATCACAAGATGCCGTCCTTGAAATGCTCACACAAATAACTTTGCTGGCAGAAGAGGAATGTAGAAAGAGCCATTTCCTTCTCTGTGGTTTTGGTTCCTTATCCTAGTGGTACACTGTTTCTTTTTGATGACTAGACAGAGACCAAATGAAGATACTCTGTCCTTGTTTGTTATCAGTCTTGATACGGACAGAAGGTAATTTATGAAGTTTTAAACATTAAAACTCTAAACTTCTTAACTGGATGAGCAGGTTGGCATCCAAAGAGATTATACAGTCAAATGTGTAAATACATTTATTGCAATAGAAAGTATTAAAAATAACTAAACTCAGTGCAAATCAGTGCTAACTTCTATTGTCAGCCACACAAACACAACATTAAAGACGTATAATCATTATTTTTAAAAGTATGCCCTTAAATAGAATACTGATGAAGAAAGAAAGTCTGGGTTACTCAAGGGACATTTTATGTTGCTGAGTAAACATTCGGGTCTGCCGGATGTTTAGTAACCCAGCAAAGAACTTCCTCTTCGATCACTCCCATACATTTGTGGTCGGTACTAGCCACCTCAAAATATATACAACTAAAAAGCTGTAGATTTATTTTGTCATTTAAAATATTTGTTGGATTGCAGAATGAGACTATCAACAATTGTGTATGTATGCACGTGGGTTCAGACAATGAAAAAATAAAATGTGACTTACAACTGTAACAGTTAGGATACATGCAGACTTGCCACAATCTAGATGATTTTCTCACATCAGTCATGAACTTTCTGTAAACACTGTCACGAGTATTTTTCTTAGCAAGTATTCCTTCCCCTAATTTCTGGGATTAGGTTTACATTGCTAAACTTCATAGAGAGAATACAACATCAATACAGGAACATAATCAGCATTTACTCTATAGTGATTTTATTTTACACTAAGTATTCACATAAAACCAGAACTGCAACAGAAAACGACTTTCCCTCACTGACATGTGAGAACATGCTGATATCCTCCATATACAGGGTTTACAGCTAATTCTTCAAAACAAGCTCAAAAAGGGAATGTATGTCATTTTCTGTTGTGTTTCTTTGGCATGTTTGAATTACAAGATACAAACAATAAAATGAGTTAAAAGGTTGATGGACTCACATTTTGAGAGTAAGCAGTGTGTATGCAACAAACCCAGAACATTGAGGGGTGCATTCTATAATCTTCTCTAATGTGATAGCACTGCGTTGAATCCAGTAGGTGGCATTGTGTCCACAGCTATAAAACATCCACTCGTTGTTTTAATACAACAAGATTAAATCTGCTATTTAAAAAGGAGAAAACAGGAAAGGGAACTAATTAATCTGCAGGATAATTTGTATATTCTGAGCCTTCCTTGACACACATTAACCCTTTCTAAGAGCGGGAGAGTGTAAACTGCTGTTGCCAATTTGACACTTCTTTTTTCAGATTGAGTAACGGATGAGAGGTCAAAACGTTATCCCTTTAATCTTTAACATTTCAATGCATGTATTGGCGCAGGTTTCTCCATTCTTACCTACCCTACCTTTAAGGTGAGGTAGCAATAGCACTTAGTGAAGGTTATGGAAAAAACTAAACTTTTCTGCTGAAATCTGATGGGATAAAATGGCATGCTGCCCTCCACCCAGCATAGTTCATTAAGAGCACTGTGCTTCCTGTGTTGGTTCTGAATTGTAGCATTGAGTGTGATTTAAACTTAGCAAACCATCCAGTAAAGATTGTATGGAAAAAAATAATCCGACACACAACTCACAAACTATAATCCATTCCACAATTTTGGAAAATAAAGAGGATTATAATTATTTTAACAACAAAAAAACTACCGCCCTGCCCGTTCCCCATTTCCAAGAAGACTTTGAAATGTTCCCTGAATAGAAATTAACCTCATTTTAAGGGACTAGCTCAACTATTATTGCTACAGTTTTATATGTGTTCCATAAACATGCAGCATATACAAATGTAGATTTTTGTTGAAAACAATATTGCCTTTTTTGATTTTGTTTCCAGCAAGGTAGAGGTATGTGGGATGTTTAATTCGCCTAATGAATTCTGCACACTGCACTCCAATACAGGAAAAAGATTGGTGTTTGAGTGTGTCATAATACAAAAACAAAACATCTTTTACCTCACTGAGAATATACCGTGTTTGAATGTGAAGTTGAGCCATTTACCTACTTTATTATAACATTACTAAAAACAGTCATTTTTATGGACCCAAAATTGAGCAAAGAAACAAAAAGGATATAACATTAAATGTAATTTTACAATACAATTTATTTTTTCTGTTTGCAATATACAATTATAAAATGTAATCCATCTTTATTCAAAACATTTTGAGTAGGAAGAGAATTTTTTTTAGATCTATCTTATCTTGATAATATTGCATTAAATCCAATAGGTGGCATTGTGCCCACACGTATAAACCATCCAAAAGCTTTTAAGAGCCGTGCAATTCATTTTACCAGACAAACAGCAACTTGATTAATCTTCAGGATATTTTCTCCGCCACACATGACACACATTTGCCTTTTTTCAGAGCAATCTGAGAACTATAAGCTGCTTTACTGTGGAGAGGGCTTCAAAGGGTTTCACTCTAAAGCTGAAGCGGTGGAAAGAGTAAACACATTCAGCAAGCAGTTATTTAGAGATGCCATTGTCCTCATCATGTTCATCCATTTTGCACATGGAAAACATTATAGTACTTCATAAATGTTCTCAGCAGTTGAGATGTTGACATCTTGAAGTTTCCTCTTTGGCAGAAGTCTTCTCCCTGGTTTAAAGAAAAGCAAACATTAAATTATACACTCAGTCAATAAAAGGAAGACCCACTCAGTGACTTCAACTCAATAGACACCCACTTTAAATGTGCAAAAATGAATCTGAATGGCACTGAGTCACAAACTAAAATCCATTCCAAGCATACCAAAAGCAAAGATGAGGATAATGATGATAGCGAAGAAGAAAAGAGCTGCCACTCTGCCAATGTTCCCCACCTCCAGGAAGGCTTTAAGTTTTTCCTGCAAAAGAAATGAACCTTATCATGAAGGACTAGGTCCACTGTGCCATAAATAAACAGCATATTGAAAATTAATTGTATATTAAAAACTGTAATATATACTTGTACTCAATTTGTCACTCCCAGCCAATACCCACACATGTGAAAAATAATTCCTTTGAAATAAAAATGAGATTGGAAAGCTGCATTATTATTATTCTGATGATGTTTGTAATTATTATTCAGATTTTGCCAAATCTTTCTTCAGAAAATATGTCAGGAAGAAAGCCAGATTAGCCAAGACATTCGCTTTGAATAAATACAAAGCTTCCATTAGAGTTTATTTTATTTTATTGAAAGCCAACACCTCTTTAGGTCTATACGTTCTTTCACTTACGCTTCATTAATCACGTCAGTCACTGTAGCTGCTAATTTAAATAAATCACATAGTAGAGAAAAGCATTGATCTTTTTTTATAAATAGCATATTTATAAATACTGTAACATATAGTTTTAACTCACTACCAAAACAACACACCTCAGTTGATGCAATTCCAATTACGTCCAATGCTAGAACAGGAACTTCCTCATTTTCAGTAGAAGCAGCAAATGTTGTCAAAAGTTCTTTAAGGAGTAGAAACCACAAGTTATTATTATGTAAAAAACAAGGTTATGCTCAACATGTAAAACAATGAACTGCATTGTTCTACCCCTGAATACAGAACATTGCTATAAAACAGCTGCCTAGATACATTATGAATTACAAAATATAAACATCTTGGTCAACAACACACATTTTAAACCTTAATTAATGTATTTATTTCACAGGTGATTTCTCACCCTGGCTCACACCAACAGTAGGTCTCCAGTCCGGGGTTACTGGTTGTTCGTCGGGGGCTGGCAAAAAGAAAATACCTTAATGCTTTGAATTAGGTTCATATTCACACTGGGTGGGTTTCATGAGCTTTACCTTCCTCCATGAGCAGGTGTGTGTTGAGCTTCAGGTCATTGAACCACCCTGGGATCTCGACCCTGCAGCCGTACACACCGGCATCACTCCACTGAGCGTCCAGGATGGTCAACGACACATCTCCGCCCGACACACGGCCCCAGAGCTGGAACCTGGAGGACTTCATGGTCAGCACAGTCCCATCCGAGGAGAGGATGGTTCTGGAGCATTGGGATTTGGGCACCATGCCTCGCCCCCAACAGAAACTCAGGACGCTGTGAGTTTGGGTGTCATACCTACAGGGCAGAGTCACATTGTGCCCAACGAGGCCAGTGACTTCAACGGTGCTGGAAGACACTGTGGAGGACAGCAAATGATCAACTTAGATGATACGATGCAGGTTGCATTTGTAATTAATAAATGTGAAGCCTGCGATTGCATCCACACATGCAAGCACACACACTCCATCACACTCACACCCACAGGCAGGCTAGAAATACAAGATAACTATAAAAGCGAGAGTATCGACTCACCTTGGGTCAGGATTGAGAGGCAAAAATAAAAAAGACCAGGCATGTGTGTAGGCTATTGTATTACAATGTCCTCAAGAGATAAAAAGATACACTTCTCCCCACACTCTCCTCAGTATGGATGATGTTATTC
Organism: Gymnodraco acuticeps; assembly: GCF_902827175.1. Taxonomy (NCBI): domain Eukaryota; kingdom Metazoa; phylum Chordata; class Actinopteri; order Perciformes; family Bathydraconidae; genus Gymnodraco; species Gymnodraco acuticeps. The sequence continues at coordinate 1,357,218 of NW_022990700.1, forward strand.
ACTGAAGCTTTCACTTCCTTTTTTTGAAAATTAGGAAGGAAATCAATGTTAGTCATGTCTACATATGAGCCTGACTGCTTGTGTAGTGCAAAGAGCTCATATCTGCTGGTATTACCTAATCTGAGATATCATTGTCTATTTAAACATCATGACCATTGTCCAGATAAACATCATCTTATGGGTATTATAACAAGAAACGTTAAAATATTTTTGTATGTACACACATTATGCAATCCCACATGTATTCAGAGTAGGGGTGCAGTTTATTTTAACTATTGTATAATCTGCCAATCATTTAATTAATGATTATTTAGGCAATAAAAATGTTGTCGTTCTGAAACCCAAAGATCTCAGATTAATGTGATTTTAGAAAGAAAAGCAGGAAACCTTTGAACACTGGAAAGAGCATGTTCTGCCTTTTTTGCATTGAAAATGATTTGAAGAGCACGATTGGTAAAAGTAGTTTAGGAGATTTTTCTTTCGATCGTTGCAGTTCTTCTGTGGAACGTTTAAAAGAGGCCAGAAGAAGATGACACATACTTAAACAGGAAATGTTGGTGAGTAAGCTGTTTATAAGAAGCCTTATTTTCTTGTCTGTTTATAGCTTGTGTGTACTGTGAGAAAAATGGTGTACGTCACTGTTGGCTTTTGAACTGTTTTGCACTGCCTACAGCTTTCGGGGTCCCAGTCCCCAATTTGCCACAGGGGTCAATAGTTTTATTTAATCTTCAGCAGTGATAGTGTTAACTGGTGTACTGTAGCAGTAACAATTGTGGAAGCAAACTGAACATTGTTGTTATAATTGCTTATTTTCAAGACACTTTTTATACATTTAAATAAAACGTTTTTACAGTGTTAAAAATAACCACCTAAACCCATTTGCTATCCTTTATGAGTGAAAGCATTACCCTTAGCCAAATCCTATTAAAGAAACTCCTCAAAGTGTGCAATAAACTTGAAATTATCAATTTGATTAGTTTAGACCAGGGGTCACCAACCTTTTTTAGGATGAGGGCTACTTTCAAAAAATAAAACAAGTCGGGGGCTACTTTTACTCCTCTTTTTTTTGTTTTTTGCAGTGTATATATTTAGCACATTTTAACATTATTATATGCTTACCTTTAACCCTTGTGTGCTGTTTGGGTCTGTGGGACCCGTTTTCAGTGTTTACTCAAATAAAATGTATTCAATTTAATTATTTTAACCTGCTTTATTTGGGGGTGGGCCTCATATCCTCTAGGGGGGGCCTCACATCCTCCAGGGGGGACCTCACATCCTCTAGGGGGGTCCTCACCTCTTCTAGGGGGGTCCGGGGGCATGCACCCCCGGGAAGATGTTTTTTAAAATGTTGAAGTGAAATGCATCAATCTGGTGCACTTTGAGCACAAAATGAATTTATGGATACGGCTCGCAACAAAGGGAGCTGTATACTTTTCAATACTCCAATCATCTTTAGAATATTATCAAAACCAATAACAAATCATTTAAACTTGTTTATTCTTATCTTATGTTAGCATTCTTTCTTTTTATTTATGCATATTTTACTAATCATTCCCCTTTTAAACTGTTTTTTGTACTGCCCTATAGTACACATTGGAATGATTTCTTACTTTATCTATATTAAATAGATAAAAGTGTGCTCTCCCTAGCTCTCTCTCTCCCTCTCTCTCCCTCCCTCCCTCCCTAGCTCCCTCGCTCGCTGTCTCTCTCTCCCTCTGTCTCGCTCGCTCACAGAGGCTGTGTGCTCCTCCGTGGCGATGACGGCTTGCGTTAAAAAATAATAATAAACATATTTGTAAATTGGGGGGACACAAACGGGATTTCTAAAAGTGCGGGGGACATGTCCCCCCCCTGTCCCTAGTGGAGATTACGCCATGTGTGTGTGTGCGTCAAGTGGAATAAATATATATGCAAGTTACAACACACAGAGTACAACTCTGCCCCTCGTGTGCAGTATAGCCTGGCATGACTAGGCTGTGTTCAATGGGGCTGATGTGTTGTGTAGATTCTGCCAGCAGGAAAATCAGCGGGGAGGTGCCACATTGCTTTTCTTCCCGACTGCAACGCTGGTCCCGCAAATCAAGCAAGAACATGATTGGTCGATATTCATTGTGGGGGTGGGGGAGGAGGGGTGTTAGATAGATATAGAGTTGTAGTAAGTAGATATAGTTCGCTATGATTTAGGTTTCGTTTATGCATAGGGTAGATTCTTTTAATTACATTTCCTTTTTTGTTTTGTGTATTTTATACATTTTGGATTTGCTTTGCGAGCTATTTGTAGAACATGCCCCGCGGGCGACTCACGTTGCCCCTGCGGGCGACTGAGTGCCCGCGGGCACCGTGTTGGCTACCCCTGGTTTAGACCCTTACGGTACTGTAGGCCACCTAGTGGTTTCATTTTGTTACATTGTAGAAAAGGTGGTCAGTTTCTTTCTAATGGATCCTAATTGACAGTCTGTAAACACGACATGGCTTCCTCCTCAGTTGTCCTTCAAGTTCTTATTTGTGTCTCGTTCCACTGTCAAGCTTTGATGTAATAAGTCATTTGCAAAAGTGACGTAATTGCTCACATGTATGCCAATACACGTTATGGCTGCCTCACAAGTAGACATATTTTAAAAGTAAGGTAAAATGCACCATTGATTGATGAGTCTATATGTATGTGCACATGTATCCATCCGTCTGTTACGGCCATTGTTATATGACTAATACCAGTGCTGGAATTGGGCCGGTACTCACCGGTACGCAGTACTGGCACTTCTGGTTCTGACCCATGGAGTACCGGCACTTCTTGCTCAGTACCCGGCATGCTGGCGGTACTCTCCGGTACTCATGCACCGTGCCAGTACTCAACACTCTCCCGCCGTTCTTATTATACATCCATATATATATATACAGCCGCCCGGTACTCAGTAGATGCGTCATGAGGTGCCGAACGGACATTCTCATCGCTCTAACCGCTGGAGTTTCACAGCGGCTGTCAGCTGTTTACTCCTGTCATTCAAACAGAACGTGCTGGAGAGGGGGCGGGGCTTATCTTCTCCATGTAAATACTGTGGTGGAAACGACTATGTCAAAATTAACCTATTTGACCGTGATTTAATAGTAATACACGTTTCAAAATAATAATAATAATAATAATGCCGAAGTAACAACATACTGAAAACTGTTAGTAAAACCATGTTTTAATGCTTTACAATTTACATACCTAGATGCACGTGTGTTGTGTTTATGCAGTGCAACTCCCACCCAGTGGGTGGCTATGTAGAGTGATAGAACAGAGCAGGCACGCCCCCGAGAGAAGGAAAGCAAGTCACGTCACAAATTAGCATTTCTAAAATGTTAGCATGGATTAATAAAAGTGCAAAAAGACAGCGGTTGTCGCCGGAAGAAACTTCAAATACAGAGAATGCTGTGCCTGTGTTGGAAATTGTGTCTGATGGGGAGCTTTCTTTGGTTGATCCTCCTGCTCCAAGTTCTAGTGCATTAGCATTAGCACTAGCTCCGCCGCCTCCTCCAGAGTCTCTAACGTTAGCTGCTGCTGGCGCAACTGCCACCACCAACACCGGGCAAAGCGATGCACCTGACTGCTGGACAACGGACCAGGTGCAATATTTTTGCAAGACCAATGCATGGCTCCTTCTTAAAGATAAGAAGCTAGGATGTCGGATATGCAGAGATGTCAAATCTTTGGGAATACACACTGGACAAGGACTGAAACTGTCAACTGAATGGGGTGAGTGTGAAGTGTCTCATTTCGGTGTTGACAAGGGCAAACAACAAGCTAGCCTGAAAAAAATCAAAGAACATAAAGAATCACAAGTCCATGTAAAAGCTGCTGACATCCTTACATCTGCTTCACGTGAAACTATTCAACATCAAGTGCAGTATATGCATAAATCTGAATTAGACACCACTATCAGAGTTTTTCGAACGGCATATAAAATTGGCAAACATAGCCGGCCATTCACAGACATGCCAATTGATTTGAATGTACAGAAACTGAATGGGCTGAACGTGGGCAGGGTTTTGCACTCCAATAAAAGCTGTGGCGAAATCATCGACCACATAGCTCATGAGCTGAAGAAAAAAATGGCAAAAGACATTACAGAAAACCAAAGAAAACTCTGTGTTTTGGTCGATGAATCTACCACTATTAGTGGTAAAACGGTGCTTGTTGTGTGTCTACTCAGCATTAGCTGATGCTGAGCCCGAAACGTTTTTTTGGGAGCTGATCGAGTTGGATGGAACAACGGCTGATGACATCACAAAGGCGTTAATGGAGTGTCTTGGAAGAGATTTTAACGAGGACTTTTTAGGTCAGTGTTTCGTTTCTTTTGCATGTGATGGGGCTTCAGTCATGCTAGGGAAGAGAGCAGGCGTTGCTACCCAGTTGTGTAGTAAATTCCCAAGCCTGTTTGTGTGGCACTGCTCCAATCATCGTCTAGAGCTGGCAGTTGGGGATGTGGTCAAGGAGGTCTCAGGGCTCAATCATTTCCAGATCTTTTTTGACAAACTCTATTCCTTGTTCCATGCCTCCCCCAAAAATCAGGCAGTTAGCGCAGTGTGCGCAAGCAGTCGGACAGCGTCTCCTGGTGATAGGGCGTGTTTTGTCCATCCGCTGGGTGGCTTCAAGTGAAAGGAGCGTCAGAGCAGTCTGGGAAAACTACCGAGTGCTTCATGATCACTTCACAAATGCTGCAAACGACACGAGCAGGGATTCCAGAGACAGAGCAAAGTACAAGGGCCTGGATGATGTGCTCACATCTGCAACATTTGTCAGCAATCTGGGACTGATGTACGATGCGCTCACAGAGCTCAGCGACCTCTCTCGGCAACTCCAAAAAAGAGAGATGACACTGCCTACAGCAGATAGGCTCTTAACTCGAGAAATACGAGTTTTTGAATCCATGGTCACCATGCCTGGCCCACACATGACTACAGTTCATACAGCTCTAGCTGAGAAGTCCTTCAAGGGTGTTTCCCTGCGTGAGAATGGCAGGCTTGTACAGATTCATGCAGGTCAGTTTTTCCGCAGTATGGTAGAGAATCTGAGACACAGAATGACTTCCACAACCTCCTCTCATGTCAGCACAAGAGAAATCCCATTACATGGCCGGGAGGCCCGGGACAATCAGCTAATCCAGGACATGAAAGTTATCCATCTTGGAAGTTGGCCTGAAGAGGAGTTAGACGTACAGTATGGGGACGTAGAGGTGCTACGTTTGTGCGAAGTGCTGAAAGTGGACAGAAGAGAGACTGTTCAGGGCTTTCGCGAATACAAGGAAACCAGGGCATCCCGTACACCTGCTGCCATGGAGCCTCTACTGAAAGCAGTCCGAACCATCGCTGTCTCCACTAGTGAGTGTGAGCGGGCATTCAGCTGCATGAACGATATCCTTACTGCAAAAAGGAATGCTCTCTCTGTCAGCCGACTGTCCAGCCTGGTTTTCATTAAATGTAATGGACCATCACTAGGACAGTTCAATCCGGAACAGTATGTGAGGTCCTGGCTGGAAAAGGGAAGGAGAAGTGCTGATGAAAGAGCCTGTCCAGCTCCAGCCCCTGATACTGATGTCCCCAAGGCCTTCTGGAGCCTTTTCTAACAATGTGAAGTATATTGCAAAGCAGCTCACCCAGTGAGAAGACTTTTGGCATAATGTGCCGATTTGTACAGATCCTGGAGATAGAAGGACTTCAGACCAACCAGGGAGTTATCTGATCAGCTTGGTGTTCAATGTAACTCTTTACCATGGCTCAGACTTTGTTACTTGCAGTTACAGTTTCTCATTTTAGATTGTGCAAATTTTGCATTTGTTTTTACATGTTCTTTGTTCATGCTCTTTATCATTTTTCTGAGTTGGAAAGTTAGATTGCATCATAGTTTACTTTATACATATTTGTATTCTTCAGTGGTGAAGTATATTGCAAAGCAGCTCAGCCATGTGAGAAGACTTTTGGCACTTTTTCGTTTTTCGTTTTCTGAGTTGGAAAGTTAGATTGCATTCAAAATGTACAGAAATACTTAATTTTGTTAAAGCTTTTTATAAAAAATGCTTCTGACCAGAGCTTTGTTTCCTTGTCATTAATGTTGAACACCACCAGAGGGGCTCTCACCTGAAAGGTCTCTGCTTCATGTGTCTTCAGCAGAAGATCTAGACTTTGATTGCTATATTTTCAGTTAATATTGACCTTACTGAGCTTTAGCCATATCCGCTGCCTATCATAAAAAATGTTAAGTACAGTGAACCTTTCTAAAATATACAGTAGTAAAGAGACAAACCCACCAGCATTATAGTAGCCAAATTCTTGTTTGTGGGCTGTATATATAAAATTGACTTGAAAAAGTTGCTGATTTTAGAGTACTGGCACCTTTTTCATTCCAATTCAAGCACTGACTAATACTAATGTGAAAGAAGAGAGAGAGTGTGTGTCAGTGAGGACAGAAGTCAAAGAAATCAAATGTTGTCTTCCCTGAACTTTGTCTGCCCCCTGCTCACCTCCGACCGGCCGTCTCCACCTGTCAACACCGTCAGCCAGCATCGAGCTGCTGCAGAGCGCCGCAGATCACCGTCCTCCCACAACAACATCCTGCGCCTTGTCACTTCTCATTTTTCTTTGTCTGGGTCCGGGACAATCTTTGAAATGAGTCACAGCTAACAACATGTGAATGTAAAGCCTTTCAATCGACACAAATGTGGTGAGTATACTTACAAATAGCTGAATCTAGTTCATTTAACTGTTAAATTAAAAAGAATATATGATAGCAGTTTACCAAATGTATAACATCAAGTTTCTCTCCATTGTAGTGTTTATTCTTCTTTAATATAATATATTATAAATATCATGGAAATAAATGGAAATATTACTGCACTACAGCAGGGACAATAAGGTCACGGTTCCCTCCGTAGCCTTGTTTACTTGAATTTCCTGTCTGGGCTCACATTGGAGCCGTTGTCAATCGGCTGTTGAGATAAAGGTTTAAAAATGGCCTTTAGAGATGAATAACTGGTTTGGTGCGAGGCCAATGTGTAATCTCTGAGAAATCTGTGGCTGGGTGACTTTAGCTGATGTCTGATAAAACAAAAGAGCAAACGAATAGGAGAAGTGAAACGACAAGAGGTCATTTTTAGAAACCGTGAAGTATTGCTGCCTGGTCAGCTCCAATCATGGAGGAACTGAAGCACAGAGTGACTGAGCTTCAGTGTGACTGAGCTAAAATGAAGAAATATGGGTATACTTGTAAAATACATAGATCACAGCTTCTTCTTTTTTTGTCAAATTAAGTTTTGTTAAGTGATTCATCATAGCAAATGAACAAGAGAAAGTATTGATTTGCAATATTGCTGACCATAGGGATACATTGTTTCCTTCAAAGCAAATTTGCTGAGCTGTCAAATAGCTCCCCGGTCTTTCAGATGACCTCTAATCCCTAAATGTGTTTTCCTGATAAGATACCCTGGAGGCATTTGTTGACAACCGGGTGTTTGCGGATGCTTCTGCCAATACTGCTTTCCAACTGTTTAACACTGAATATCAAGCCAAGTCCTAATATCTTGAAATAGGAAGACATGGTGTATTGTAAATCTTTAGTATGGATGTATCTTTTTTTTATGTCTGCACAACTTATGTTTACTGTATGCATGTAAACAAGAAGGGGATTGTTACATGAGTATTTCTAATGGAAAAAGAACACATTGTATATAAAAACAGTAGTTAACTTATTTGACTAATAATGTTAGTGACAGTTAGAACTGCAAATCATTATGAAGTCAATGTGAAATGTATTTATACATTTATTCAACAACTGATGCTCTGATGAAGACCTCTCGGTCACCATGTTGAACAAATATTTTGGTTTTATCCGCCCTCTGCTCACCTCTGATGACAGCTTGTTTATGCCTCCACTTGTCAACAGTATTATCTAGATAAGATAAAAAGGGCCACAAAGACCACCAGTATAAACCTATAAAACCATTAAAGTGTTTTATAGGTTTATAGTGCATTACAGTAGAGCGTTGTAGCCTAAACATGAAGTGAGGAATGTTTAAGTGACAAAACTCTCTAGTGGCCGTATTAATGAGAGGTGCCAGGATAAGTCAGGTGACGGTATTATAGAGCATCGACGTGTGTGCAGCGAGGAGGTCGCCATGGATGGGTCAACAAAACAGACTTTAACAAAAGACACA
>NW_022990701.1:0-15000 GCF_902827175.1 Gymnodraco acuticeps
CAAGGAATATTCCACTTCCCAAATGAAAGATGGTTTATCGTAGAAAAAGAATCTTTACTAAGGGTGTATTCGCAATCCTTTCCGCTGCTGTTGGGTTGGCTAATGGCGGGCAGACAGAATAGCTGCTCCTCTACCGCACGGCAGCGTTTAAAAGGGGCAATGGTTAGCTTATAGCGAGCTAGCTTACTAAAAAATCATTGCATTTGTCATTAGTGACTGCTACAGCAGGCCATGAGCTACTGCCCTACTGTTCCCAATGAAAATCATTATGTTATCTGTCTCTCCCGGGTAAATCAAGCACACAAGTGCTTTTAGATGGAGACACAGGTTGTGTTTCGCTGTTTTTAATTGGGAAATACTGATCTTTGACGTTTGACAACAACTTTTTTTTTTTGCAACGTATTGTTCAACACTGAATTGCGCAATCATTGTTAGTATTAACTGACTCAAACAAACTCCGCATTTAGACTTGTTTTTCAGTATTTTACAGCAGATACATTTGAATTACTTTGTTCAAAGCATGGGCCACTTTGATAAACAACACCACCCCCGATTAAAAAATGTGATGTTTTCAAGCTTGTTGTCTCTGTGATTTTGTTTACACAAAGTAGGCTACCTTATTTTTAATTCATCATGTTAACTTTGTTTAATATTTGTATTAAATATTTTTCAGTTGTTTAAGTATGACTTCTTAGTATAGTTTCACTAAATGCATAAAACAGCGTAGGTGACATTTTAAATGTGATATACTTTTCTACTTTTCAGGTACGAGAACTTGTCCTTGATAATTGTAGATCAGTTGAAGGAAAGATCGAAGGCCTCACAGCTGAGTTTGTCAACCTGGAGTTCCTCAGTTTGATAAATGTTGGCCTAATGTCCGTCTCCAACCTGCCTAAACTAGGAAAACTCAAAAAGGTAAAAATTACAATCATCCTCCCTATAAGTAAAAGTTGAATTATGATAAAAGTTCAGCTCGAATAACATTTCCTTCTACTGTGTTTCAGCTGGAGTTGAGCGACAACAGAATCAGCGGCGGCCTTGATGTTTTAGCAGAGAAACTTCCCAACCTTACACATCTAAACCTGAGTGGCAACAAATTGAAAGACATCAGCACATTGGAACCATTGGTATGTTTCCTATATGTTGGAAGCCACACTCAGTCATAAAACATATCCATCTGCATGCCTACAGAATGTGTATACTCTTAGGTTTGGGAAGACATTGCACTTTTTGTTTTCTCATCTACTATTAATGACAATTTACTAAAATGCAGACATACCGTTGTACCAAACCATGTCATGTACACTGCCTTACTAGCATTAATATAATTGCAGGTAAATAGCTGTTATTACTCAACCAACAGGATAAAAAAACATATACATTTCTGCTTTCAGCCCAGTTTTCAGAATATTTTCATCTATATATTTTGTTATTTTCTTTTATATGTTGGACCTGACCCTTACAAAAGTAATGATAGATCGTCCATCAATGCACTTGTATTTAATACCCAATTATACTCATTTGAAATATGATTCTTGAGCTGATATTCATATAAGAAAAAACATGTTTGTAGACAGTGATGATACAAATCTTTAAAATCAAGGTAGGGCTAGACATTGTATCTCATTTATATCGTGAAATTAGTCTAGATACTGTCTTAGGTGTTGGACATAATGTTGCATCATCTCCCTGGTTTTAGAGGATGGGTTTAAAGTAAAGTGATGTTATTTTCTGAACTTATCAAACTCCTCTAGCCTTAATATTTTGTAAACACTAGAATACTGTGCAATATCTACATTTAGTTATTAAAGGGAATATCAACCCTATATAATTGGTATTGCTAAACATAGACTAGTTTTACTTTTTTCACAACACCATGTACCTCTAGTACCCTGAACTCAGGACCGGACACACAGCAGTTACTCATCACAGTACTTATCTGCATTTGATCAACAGAAAAAGCTGGATAACCTGAAGAGTTTGGACCTGTTCAACTGTGAAGTGACAAACCTGAACGACTACAGAGAGAGTGTGTTCAAGCTGCTGCCACAGCTCACCTACCTGGATGGGTATGATCTGGAGGACAGGGAAGCCTCCGACTCTGACGGAGAGGTGGACGGAGAAGGCGTAGACGATGTTGATGACTCTGAAGGTAAGAAGTTCTTCCAATATTTCAGATATGTCTATGGTCATCCTGCTGTAATGATATCCGTAGGTCCACGACAGCTGGAAAGATATGAATATAACTGCTGAATAAGAAATGTAAATACAGTTCAACCTCAACATGGCTGCCTGCAAGTCTCCCACAGAACTTTAAAAAGTCTTAAAGGGCATGAAATACATTAATCTAAAAATGAAGCCTTAATTTGTGATAAAATGTCTTCAAATAATCTTTCATCTGTCCTCTAAACACATTTTTGGTAAGATCTATTAAAAACATTTTTTTTTTACCAAATTCTTTTGCATTAATGTCGAGCAGATCTGTAGTGGAAAAAAATGCATGAATAATTGTTCTTACATTTCTGAGTGGCATTCAAAGTATTTAATCTAACTTGCCTGAAGCTGTAGGAACTATGTGCCTGTCTGGAACTTGGTTTAGATTTTAATTGCAACACAAAATAATTACCCGTGTCTCTCAGTTGAACTATTGGACTTTGATTAGAGCATTATTCCACTTTGTTATCGACTGATTGTTGTTGCTTTTGTATTGCAGAGGGAGAGGAAGATGAGGACGGAGAGGAGGAGGACTTTGATGAGGAAGAGGACGAGGAGGAAGACGAGGAGGAGGTAGAAGGAGAAGAGGATGATGATGATGAGGTCAGCGCAGATGATGAGGTAATAAAAAATAAAAAACATTGAGCCAGGATTATTTGGTGGAAAGATATAAGCATTTGGATGCATCTTCGATTTTAACTCGTACAATTTTGTTTATAGGTGGGAACCTTTGGTCAAGTGGGAAAAGTGGATGATGATGAAGATGACGACGATGATGACGATGATGATGATGAAGACGGTATGTACCATTTACTTAATTTGAGCGTTCCCCCACATCACATTTAGAAAATGTATTTAACCCCATAGCACCTTTTTAAACATGTTTCAACACAGTAGTAAACTATTACTATTAGTACAACAGAATTGGTGTGAACACTTGACTATTAAAATTAGAATGCAAAATAATTGAACAATTTAGCAGAGTGCCTTTTAGTGTATTGTGTTATTAAAGTAAACAAAGGGCAACAGTCAAATTAACTTAAACTGGCACTGTCCAGTTTTAAAAATCAAATGCGTTTTTCTATTAACAGGAAGGCAGAGGAAGCCTTTTATAGACATTGTACTTCAGATTTTGTTTGTAATTAAGCTGCAAACTTAAATTGAATAAATGTTTGCATAGTATAATTAGTATGTTGGTGTCATGTTGAACTGGATAATGACAAATCAATTGATATCAGGGATAATATGACACCTGCTGGTGGTTCTGGTTACTGATGGAGCTTTATGCAGGAGAGGGTACAGGGCCTTATCAAGGGGCTTCTATAGGGGTGACTTACTGACCACTCATCATACAACTCAAAGACAGTATACATGGATTCATTATTAATACGGTATTAGAAAGCTATTGGTAGAAGAAATAAAGCTTGTGAGCAAAAACATTGCAGGAGGAGGGAAGGGCCAGTAAATCCTGAAAAATATCATTACTGAAGATACATATGTTATTTTCAGCTCCTAATCGTGCAACATTATATCAGGTAGAGACAGCAAAACATGATAGTGACCACTCTTCAACACTGACCCCTCTCCATAATGTCCCACCAGAGGATGTCTTTGATAAAGCTGAACAACTAAAGTTGTTTGTAGGAGTTAACACTTGATTTTAAGATATGTAACACATTAAGACTTGCGTATATGTTGATAGTAAAAAGTTAAAACATGAATCCGGCACTTGGACTTTAAAGGGATAAAATGTGTCGAGTGTTGTTTTAGTGGTTGCAAAAGGAATATTAGTTCACTGTTGTGCTAGTTTTATGGTCTTGCCATCCGATGACATCACATGACACAGATTTCCCTCTGTCCCCAGAAGCAGAAGTCGTAGCCGTGAAAGGGGAGAAGAGAAAGCGAGACCCAGAGGATGAGGACGACGATGACGACGATGATGATGAAGACGACGATTAAGAGCTAAACTGAAAACGAGAGCCTACCGAGTGACCCTCCCTCCCCACAAACCCGAAAGTCCGCCGTCTTACAACTCGCACCGCCTTTGTAATCCACGTCTGACCCCCAGCTCCGACCTCTTTTTACGGGGCAAGACTGTACCGGACGGGTGGGCCGAGTGGAGCTGCCGCCCCCTTTTTTCTCCCCCTCCTCCCCCACATGGAGCTGAGAGCCACCCAACACCCTCCACCTCACCCCCAAACGGCCCGAGGTTCTCAGGCAGCCCAGCACTCAGCATTCCACAATTTCACTGTTGCTCCCTCTATGTGTATTCCCGTGTGAGGACTTTGGGACTGGTATCTAGTTTTGGGTCTGTGCTTTTAATATTTTGTTGGATGAATAATTTTTTGTTTGTTGGGTTTTATTATTTCTAAATTGTTTTTGTCTTTTATTGTTTTATTTTATTTTTCTGTCCCTTATTTTTCCCAATAAAATTATTGCTATAGCTGTGCAACCAGCGGGCCATGATTTTTAGTGTGGCCGCCTGTTGCACAAATCAAGGTTGTAGCTACATTTTTACTTTCTGTATGACAAAAAAACAACTTTGTAAATAAAATGTTAACATTTTGTGCTTTCTCTCTTCCTGCCATGATTTCCCCAAAATGAGCGTTAAGTGATGGCGGCCATAAATATTCTTATTATGTTCTCTGCAACAAGGGGACTCTACCCCACAGTACACAGAAAAGAGCTTTAAAGACCAGTTGAGATTTTATGATTTTAATATTTCATTGACAAAAGAATAATCGGCAACTATTTTGATACCCGTTTGAAGGTTTTTTCATGAAAATATGTCACATGCTGTTTTCTGCTTTCAAAATATCCTACCTTATACTATACTAAATCAAATATATTTTTGGTTTTCAACGCACAGAACAAGATATTTAAAGACATCAGTTGGATCTTGAGAAATACAGATGGACATTTTTTACTATGTTCTGTATTTAAATTGACCCAACAATTGATTAATCTAGGAATTAGCGGACAGTTTAAAGTTGATCCCTATACAATTCCTCAATGCCTATTTGTATGTGGAAAGAGCTTAGCTACAATTATTACTTTCCTCCACTTGCCATAAGGGGACCCTTTTCTCGTAAGTCCATGTAAGATAGGGGACAAAATGTAGTCTTCAATTGTGGGTAAAATGTTTTCTAATGTTCACCTCCGTTTGAAACTCCAGAGGCCTTAGCAGGCTTTTCATATAACAAAAATATGGTAGCAGTTTTCTTTGTTAATCAATCAATGAACTCTTCTCTTGTGGCTAATTGGAGCCTGCTGACCCCCAGGTTAGAGTGTAGTTTACAGCAACCAATAACATGACTGGTGAATGTCACTGTTTTAAGAAAGAAAAGTTTTCCGGAACAAGAGAGTAGCTTGTAGTTTGTAGTGTAAAACACATGTGACGAAGGTAGTCACTGTTCAATCTACAGAAACGGTAAGTCATTTGTTTTAAAAATGTTACAGGCGGCTGATCTTCTCCAGGCTGCTTCCTTTAGAGCCTATTTTTGTTAACTTTGAACACAAGACAGGCAATCATGTACAGATGAATGATGTTTGCTGTCCACATGTTGCAGCCTCAGAGACTCAACACACACAGTCAATAGTTAACTGAGGGAGCTACCGGACCTGAAAGCACCACTGCTGATTTGTAACAGAAATAGCTTACTCTGCTCAAATATTAATGGGTCTGAGCCACTGAGTGAAAGGCTTTCTACTTCAATTTATTGTTTTAGGTAGACAAGAGACAAATGGATTTCCCAGAAATATTAAATTATATGTTATGTGATCAATATTGTTTTTCGAAACTATATTCAAAGAAAGCATAGGTTTCCGTTTTTACTGAATACATCTAACAGACAATTTAAAGATATCAGAGTAACTGGATTAAATGCATAGACCAGACACAATGAGGTCATGTGAAGCCAGCAACAAACTTTTAATAAATGTTTTTATTAAATCAGAGAGTGAATGCCTCACTCGACTCTGCAGCCATGTTATTGCTCCAGTATAACACAATGTGCATGGTTTAATACCGAGAGCTCTCCGAAATGGATTGATATTGTTGTTCTCATTTGGCTTCTTGAGATGTTTTTCTGAGGACTTGGTATTGGCCACATTAATAATAAAGCAACAGAGTGATGATCCATCTTTCACAATTGTAGTTCAGCAAAGCAATCAGCACAGTACCACAACATTGTGATGATTCATTCATGAGAGAACTTGGAGAAACAGCAGGAAAAAGATTTGTAAAGAGACACAATTTCATTTTCCATCCTTCACTGCTTTTCGTCAATAATTCATGCTAATGTTTATTCATACTAACAAGTGGGAAATTAAGTCTAAGGAACCTTTACTGACACTCTGTCGTGATTGGTCAACTGCTTAGAGATGTCACGCCCCTTAGACTATCACGTACAATGTGTTGGAGCACTAGCCAATAGAAGCACAAGTGTTACATAGTGATGTCGCAGAAGTCAACAAAGGAGTCCAATCGAGAGAAACTCCCTCTGCAGGGAACTTTTGAATGTTAGCCTTTACAGCCCATCATGTACATACACAACAAACACTACAGGAAAGGGAAAACCCCCAAAAGTATAAAAAGAGGCCTCTTTAAGAATTTCTTCAATCATTATGTTATTAAATATGTTATATTAAATATGTTACAGTTTCATGTGGTCCTACTACATGCAATGGAAATGGGCCAGCGTTAACTAAAGTGCATAACCCAAATTCTCAGTGTTGTAGTGACAGCTCAGTCACTACAAAACTGCTGTGAACAAATGTGTTCAAATATGGCAGCTCCTTTGTTATTCAGCTACAGATATTTATTTGTGGTATAAACCGCATACAGCATTGCATTTCCAGGCTGACCATTGATTGTCTTTTAAACACAAGATTATGGCGTAGACTGTAAACTATTTGAGAAGCAGAAATACTATACAAATCTAAATAAAACAGCTTTGTGAATGGGGAAAATGTAACTCTACAGTTACACGGACACAGATAAGCTGGTTGACATGTCTGGTGGTACAACGTGTCACTTTTAACAGTTGTGATGTGATCAAACAGCCAAATCAGCCCTTGAGCAATAACAGCAGTGCATTGTGGGAATGTGTTGAGACTTGTCCACCAGCAGCAGTGGGGGTTAGAGTTTACAATAGACCGGGCGTTGCTGCTCCGGGACAAAAGTCAGCCAGAGATGAAGCTGTGCTGGAACTGTCCAGCCAGAGGTCACAATTGTAATGAAGCCAGTGTGTCTGTATGTGTTATAAAGAACAGGCTGTGAAATGTAAGCCAAATCTAGAATATCATTATGGTGCTGTGCCTACATGAATACAGGCATGCATGGTGTTATGCAGTATAGTAAGTGGCTCTTTAATTATATATATATATATATATAATTTACACTTAGAGAATAGTTCCCTTTAAGATGGAGAACAAGGGATGTTTAAATTCTGAAAGCAGCAAATCTAAGAAACTGGTCCGACTGCACATGGCAAATACTGTGAACACCATTCAGAGGTTACCTGAAGGAAAACAGGTTTAAATATGACATTAAGGTGG
Source organism: Gymnodraco acuticeps (assembly GCF_902827175.1). NCBI lineage: Eukaryota > Metazoa > Chordata > Actinopteri > Perciformes > Bathydraconidae > Gymnodraco > Gymnodraco acuticeps. The sequence goes on from NW_022990701.1 coordinate 7,774, forward strand.
ATTTTACTTACTCGTGTATATTTGTGTATGTTTTAAAGATGTTTAAGTCTTTGCAGTTGTATTAACAGATTATCATATCTAAGCCTCTAAAAGTATTGATGAGTTTCCTGTCACATGTTCCCTTTAAAAAGATAAATACATGTCTTCCAGTGGAGTTAATTTATCTTCAATTCAACTCATCATACTGGCAATATTTCATTTACAAATAATAAATAATATCCACGTACCAGTATTAGTATTCATCGTCCCAGTTGGTCTAAATTTGAGCTTGACAATTAATTATTGACATAGAAACAGCAGTTGACCAGAGTAATTATATACTATATTATCTCACTCAACATCCATTTACTTACAAACTAAATATACAAATTAAAACAGTTCATAGCTGTCAGTGTTCTAGATTGAGCTGCAAATCAACTATAAAGCTCAATAATTATTTTGTTAATAACTGCACATCCTGGTTAAGAGTAATTCATGTAAACAAAATCCTATAAATGTATCTTTCTTGGAATATAATATCTGTGTGTATATCTCTAATTGGATACTGAGAAACCATATATGAATAAAAAACACAGTTTTTGTCTAAGCCAGTGAATTAAAGAATTGACAAATTAAAAAAAAACGTGATTTAATGACTCTGAGATGTTAGAGGAATTGCCACAATGGTGTACAAGGTAAAAATGCCATTATCTTATAACATATATTTATTTCCCACCTTAACTTGCACTATTACTTATCAGAGCAATGAGATGCTGAGATTTGACTATCCACTACAGTATTAGATACTCTTTCAGCTTAAACATGAATAATAAACCCCAGTGATATGTTTCAGTTTTTTTACAGAGAGCAAAGAAAAGACACCCTATTTAGGAAAATACATTCAGAGCTGAAATCTGGAGGAAAACAAACCCAGAAGTGGTGCAGGGCTCCTTTAAAGTTTTCTCACAGTGATTCCACATCAGGAAAAATGAAAGCGATCTTTCAGTCTTTTTAAAAACAGTTATTGTATATTGCAAAATTACAATTGTGAATTCAAGAACTCGATTTTATTTTTTCTTTGACTGTATTTTTAAAATAAATATAAAAATTAAGAACTGGTACATGGCATCAGGTACAGACATGGCTTACACAATAGCTGCTGTGAAACAGATTCATTATTCACCAATTTTCCAGTCATTAAAAAAAACTAAAAAACATATCCAGCTCAACGAAACACAGCGAGGATCATGATATCGGCATTCATTTAGATCGCGCCCATTCAAGCAAACATACATTAAAACACCACAGCCATCTCCACTTACAGTAGTTTCAATATTGGAAGAAAAAAAACAATCACCAAGCATAAAAAATAAAATGTAGCGTTATCGTACAATCACACAGGGTGTCGCTCCTGCCCTGCCACAACTTTCAAACATCAGGCAGCCACATCATTCAGTCAAGACAGGCACAGACAACCTTTTTATTTTTCAGCTACAAACGGCATAGAAAAGCTAAAAATTACAATAAACTTGCATAGCTGTGAAGCGTACAAAAGAAACAGGTGCAAAGAGTTTTACTTTGTATTACAGCTGGGTGAGAGTCACTGTCTGAGTGTGTGTGCATGAACAGAAAATATGTGCACCGTGTGAGGAACAGACAGAAAGGAAACATAAAGTAGAGGTGTAAATTAGTGCGTTTGTACAGTAATGCATGTGGTCCACGAGGGGGTGAAAGTGACTCCGTGGGGGGGGGGGTCTCAAAGTGAGCCCTGGTGAGGCTGGGAGTTTTTCATGTTCTTCATCTCCAGCTCCAGCTGTGTGACGCGTACGTCTCTCTGGTTGAGAAGCTCCCGCAACCGTCTGATCTCCTCCTGCTGCTTGTGGAACTTCAGACGCAGCTGTGGACAAAACACACGATGGGAATATATCTACTTCATATGGAGGACTGAAGCTGCCATTACAAAAAAATAATAGTATAAATATGAAGAAACAAACTTAGAATTAAAAGCCTTAATTATCAAATAAATGTGCAGGTTTATTTGATAATAAATAGGGTGTTAAGTCAAAGGTTAAAGAACCCTCATTTAAATATGGGCAAAAATATACAAAAAATCCAATAAATAAAGAACCAAAATAAATACGGACTGAAACATATACATTCGTTTATTAATTACATCTTATACAAATAAGTAATATGTCAGATAAAAAACATTTTATATATATATTTTTTAATTGTGTTTTTTTATCTTCCTTTTTTGCTCTTTTTTTGGCTTATTTCTTTATTTGTTATAATGGCAGCTTTAGTCCTCCATACATTGGAGTTGCTGTTCCATTTTGATTTCCTTATTAAAATCTCTCTAACCGTCCAGCTGCCATAATCTGGATGATGTTGACATGTTAATGTAGGTCACTTTGAATTATTTCAGAAAACTCAAAGCAAAATCTTTAAGGGTAAAGCTGATGGTATTCTAATTGTACCATCTATTTGGTTAGTCCATCTCTACTAATACTTTCTGACTCCCCAAACCTGTCAGTGGCATTGATTACTGTTGAAAAATATATAGTTTAAAATGTAAGAGAAGGAAAAAGGTTGATTCCTTAAACTGCTGGGTACTCAAACAGTATGATATTGTAATAAAACTACATATCTGCTGTACATGTATATGTGTGTGCGCTGAGGAATAAGATATTTCAGTTCAATCCCTAAGTAGGATTACTTGAATGTTGATTTTGGCATTTTCATGGGATTTATTGTCAATAACAAAAATATAGAGCATCCGCAGCCTTATCCTTAAGCTTTTTGAGCAGCAGCTGGGACTTATTGGACCTTTTTTAGACAAGGTTTTGCCTTTCAGGCTGCACAGAGACCAATGCCCTAATCCGATTGGTGGAAACTGTTTACACAGCCTGAGCCTGAGCCAACTCAGAAAACGACACCGCCTCGTTTGCATGATGAGAGGGGGAAATTGTATAATTCATACTTTAAAAGGTGGGGTATGTAATTGATTTCAGAAACACTTTTTGATATATTCCATGGAATGCTCTTAACATCCTGATAGCAATGAATATATGAAATGCTTTGACAATAAATACATAAAAAAATGTAACCTGTGGAAGCTGTAGCGCTGTAAAAAGCACGACCAATCATTTTAGCTGGCCCGGATAAAATAACTGGATGGCCTACCGGCCTGTCAGCTAGGGGTGCATACCGGTTCCCGGTATTACCGAAATACCGGTTACTGGCGGCTATAGTATACCGTACCGAAATCAGATCGGGTTTTCGATACTTTTTAAAAAAAATTATATAAAAGTGAGGCGTAATGTCCTTAAACTCCCGCCCAAACCGTCGGAATTACGATGTCAATTTCGCCGTGAAACTCCGCAAATGAGTCACTTTAGAAAATCTAAAGTGTGGCTGCTAGGGCTGTCAAGTTAACGCGTTAATAACGCGTTAACGCAAAAAAAAAATTAACGCCACTAATTATTTTAACGTGATTAACGCATGTGTATTTTTTGTCCTCGGCCGCCCCGTAGTTTCAGAGCGCATCGAGTTTAAAATACCATCTACAAGCTGATGCTGACAGCCCCGCTCCTGCCGTCCGCTTGCGGCATACCACACTTCCACGCTCACCGGCAGGCACCGACTGGCCATCGGGAGGACCGGGAGGGTGTGTGTGTATGTGTGGCGCGAGCGAGCGAGAGAGAGAGTATGAGAGAGGTTCCAGGTTGAATTGAGGCGGATACTTTTAATGTTCAGAGGTTGTTATGTTTAATATTCATGAGAATATTTGTCATTGATCAAATAATAAACAAACATTTGCATAAAGCATATTTGTCCACTCATATGTTGATAAGAGTATTAAAAACTTGAAAAATATCCCTCTAAGGAACATTTAGAACAGATAAAAAATGTGCGATTAATTTGCGATTAACTATGGACAATCATGCGATTAATCGCGATTACATATTTTATTCGACTGACTGTGGCTGCATATGACTGCCAGTCTGAATGGTGGGGTCTGTAACCACTGCAAGAAGTTTATTTCTGGGAAAGGTGGCAACACATCCAACCTCCAACCAATGCTGTCTCGTATGGCAACCAAGTACCTTTGTGTTTAGGGAAGCAGCGTGCCAAGCGAGTGAGTGTTCAGTTCAGCAGGTGATATCCTACGCTGTGAAAGGGCCCGTTTGGATCCAGAGAGCAGATATGCTCATCTTCTTGAAGATGAATGCACAAAACTGAACTGTGATGGGATTAGTTTCTTTCATCAGGAAAATGTTGATTTTTATGATGCTATTTGTTTTATGTGCAATGCCGAGATCTCATGATCCTTTATGTGTTCTCTGGTCAGTCAAATCTCAGGTTGAATATTGATTATACTGGTGCCATTTCCTTTTTCCATTGACAAGATGTGCTATTCACGCCTGAGGGTTGATATAAATGATATTGCAGAATCAGTTTCCTTCATAGATAACGTGTTTTTCATTGTTTGTTCAGTACTAAAAGGTCCAAGTCCCACAATTGAATTTAATATTCATTTGACATGTTAACTGATGATTCAATTTTTCCCTTATGCAACATGAAAGTATCACGACATGTATCGGTTGAGTGGTATCGGTATCGGTATCGTAAAAAAGTCAACGATATGCAACCCTACTGTCAGCCTTCCATCTGTGCACACATTTATCTCGTGCCCTCATTGGTCATGTGCGCGTTTGTGTGTGTTGGAGGAGGGGCTCTGTAAGGAAGTGGCAGATTTTTTCCGGTTGTGTATTTTCAAATTCTAGCGCACTCGAGCTGGTTTCTCCAAAATGACCTACCTTACCTTTAACTGATGATGATTTTGCTCATATTTTACACAACTTACTGATGAACTCAACATCATTCAAAGTGATGTCTCCGTTTGATTAATTATTTGGTTTGAATGTCCTGTCATGTATAATTATTTTGTTCCATTAAAATGTTGTGGTTAGATGCCTCTAAAGAAAACCTTTCAGGATTCAGGAGGATGGATTGACAATGCAAAAGTGTAGGCTCATCTCTAATTCTTCTATTGGTCTTATGGAAAGCACACAACGTCTCTGCCTTTGCAAACTAAATCATTGCAAAAGCAGTAGGATATAAACTCAAAATCCCCCCCGTACCTCATTCTCTGTCCTGGGTGGAGAGCAGAGTCCGTAGTCTTCTCCGTTGCTGACGGGCGTCCAGCTCCTCTCCTCCTCTGTGTTGCCGCCGTCCTCCTTTCCCTCTTTGGTCTCCAGTTTGTCCTGAATGTAGGCCAGCTGCAGCATGCCTGGTCTGCTGTGAGAGCGCCGCGTGTCCAGTGTGTTTCCCAGCCCCTTACCCATCTCCGAGTGCGACTCTGCTATCTGACTTCCAGGCTTCAGAGACATCAGCACCGGACCTAGAAGGCAAAGAGAGATGGAGGAGGAAGAGAGGAGGAAGATGAGCTGAATGATGGTGAAATAACATTTAGAATATTTCTTCTAACAAATCACACTGAATAAACTACAGGAGAGTAAGACCAATCTCCCGTACTTTGACCAGCTCAAATACTAGATTTGCTGAAGTACTTTTGCTTTAAATGCCAAAGTAAAGGATCTTACTACTTCTCCCACCACTTTAAGGAAGAACCATTATTAAATGTTTAAGCGATTTGAGCACCAGGAAAAGCACTTTATAAATCACATGTATTATTATATATAAAATAAAAATAAGAAATAAGTCAAATTGAATGAAAATGTATATGTTTTACGTATTGGATACGTTTTCTATCTCAATACCAGAGAAGTACTCTTCTCAACATGGCGATCTTGACTAAACCCAGCCCTACCTTTATTTCCTGATCTTTATAGGCATGTTTGGACACCGGTTACAATTGAGTTTGGAGCAGTTCACCACCACATCTGTAAATCACGCAGCACCTCACCATCATACACAAATGTCACACAAACACATTAAGTCTGACCTTTGTCGATGCCGCTGAGCCACTCCTCTGCAGACAGAGCCGGCCTGTTGCCAGCCGTCATCGGATAGATGTCATCTTGGTATGACTCCGACTACAAACACACACACGTTCAGATTAGCTCTCCGTATTCTATTTAGTTCAAAATTGAGTATTTATTTTGTATATCTCCCTTGTGTTTGTGGTTTGTGTGAGACGCTGTGCTCTCACCCTGCGGGGGACGATCATGGAGAGAGGCTCGATGAGACTCTTGGTTGTCACCAGTTTGTAGAACCTGAAAACCTCACAGGAGCTTACGTCCAGACCTCTCTTAGGCATCACACCTGAAAGAAGACACACAGACAGTTTTACTTTTAGAGCTGCACAACTGAGCTTTAATATATGTATAGTATATCTTGTTATATTCAGTTGACGGTTATTAACTGAACACTAAAATGGATATTTGGTAAAAGGTGTGACAAAAGCCAAGACAAAACATAATTGCGGTAAAAAAAACATATACTGTAAATACGGCTTGACAAGAATGGACTGTAATGCTCATTTGAAAACGCAAAAGGCAAAAAAGTTTTACAAGTACACATGTATGTTAGTATTGAGATGGAAAAATAAAATATGGCAACGTGGGACCCACCCGGTGCACAGGCCAAGGGGCCGTGTGCAGAACAGAAATGATAGGCTTTTAACACCCACTCAACTTAATAACAGTAATGACTTTATTAAGGACACACACAATAGAAAAAGGTCCATAGCGTTTTAATCCTTAGACCCTTATAATGAATCTGGCATGCGTTCCTTTAGGATTTATTACATTTCTGCTGCTTTCAAGTTTTTTTATTGTCATACACACAACAATTACAGTTAAGCCATCGTTGGGGATGAAAGTCTTAGATCTCTGGCACCCTTTAACAATGCTCATTAAGTTTGTATAAAAATGAAAAAGGCAAGTAGAAAAAGGAAAGAAAGAGGTAGAGAATCTAAGACTTTAAACAAGTTCAAAGGGGAAACCCATATGTGTAAAGCTTCAGTTAAAACGACATTATTTTTTACCACAGAGCTTTCATCCTGAATATCATCTTAACGTCTGAAATATAGGGTATGATATATAGTACTCTAAGACTGTGAAAGGTCTACATTGTGCTTATATCTCTGTAAATTGATATCAAAGAACGGTTGCTGTTTTAGTACCATACAAAAATATATGTGCAAAATCCCAAACTAGAGTTCTTTCATTCAAAAATATCTCTTGAGTTTAAAGTCTAAACCTTGAGTGCATGTCTGTCTTC
>NW_022990701.1:20000-118968 GCF_902827175.1 Gymnodraco acuticeps
ACTAGTTGATTTGTTCATAAGCCAATATAAAAAAACATTCTTTTTGATTGATGTGCAAAAATGTAATGCTTCCAATTTTGTACAATTAAGCGCCATTTCTCCTTTCTCTCCGTCATTGATTTGATAAAGGCGAAATGGCAGAAAAAAAACTTCAACCGACTGCAACCATAAAATTCAGCTTTTACATGAATGCTTGTATCAGTAATGATGAGTACTTTTACTTAACTTTAAGTGCATTTTTTAAAATAGTTTTTACATACTTTTAGTTAATTTCCAATGCATTTTTACAGAGCGGCATCAGCACTTTTTAGTGAAGGCTTTGAATACACCACTGTAAGAGAGATCACAAACGAACAAAATCAATATGTCTAAATCTATGACAAATAACGATTCAATAAATAATTGAGGGTCCACTGGATACGAGAAATAAATTACTTTAAATAAATGGTCTTATATCACTCTCCTTTCTCTTTCTTTGTAGCCTACATTGATTTCTTGTGAGCCAAGTCATGGCTGAGGAATGTGAGGAATTACTTCTTGAAGGCTAAACAGCAAGGCAATAGAATAATCTCCCTGCTGCTACACGCTCATAATGAAGGAAAATGATAACACATCAGTGAACTATTTGTACTTTAGGTGGGTGTGTGTTTGTACAAACCGTGGTGTCCTCAGAACAGGAGGCGATGCAGTAGTCGTTGAATGGATTCCATTTGACGTCTAACACATTTCCTCTGTGGCCCGATATGCGGGGTTGGTGAGGATCCACTTTACCTGTCTGATAAACAAACAAACAAAAGAGGATAAAATACTGAAATATAAAAGCCAAAACATTTATATCATTGAGTTAGTCTGACATTCTGATAAAAGTGCTCTATGTTTTATTGCAATAGACACTTTCATTTATGTACAGTAAATATGTAGCTAGCTAGTTCAGTATTAAGACTGGAAGCAGGGGGAAAGCGCTATATCACCAGCTCATGTTAAGCTCAAAAAGCACATTATACTGTATATTCTTTGTTAAATCTTTACAAAAAAGTGTAAGACAATGAGTTAACCTGTTACAGCCAAATTATATTTTGGCCAGTCTTGGATAGAGTCCTGGCCACTTTATGCTAACTATTCAAATCGGCTGCTACCTCTGCCTACTGTCCGCGTTTGTTGGACACGTGTATAGAAATCAGGAGAAATGGTCTTATTCTTTGTCAAAACCTGGTTCCTACATTAACCATAATGCAACTCAACCACAAACAGGGAGATATTCAGGTGTGTAATGCTAGTAGCAGCTAATGTAGCCTGTAGAGGAGTGGACTGAAGAGGTAAGTAAGCTCACCACTTTATAACTCCACCTCCGTGACGATGTTAGGGGGGTTTCAAACTTGTAGTCTTTAGAATAAGACAATGTACAAACAATGTAGACTCAAATGACGTCCCTTGAGGTAATTTATCGAAATTCAAGCCTAAGACCTGTAAACTGACTGACCAAATAGGCCGAGTTTCCCTTTAATATAAAACATATTTATTAGTGCAGATTTAAAGACAGATAGCAAGCTAGTTTCTAAATATCTTAACAGGACAAGATCTTCACATATGAGTACAAGCTACAGAGCAGTCAAACTCTTCATGACATTTAAATGAAAGTATTCAAACTACAGTCAGAGCTACACAAAATGTTTGACACACGCCCTGGTATTTCATGATCCTGTTACAAGGGAGAAGTCAGAGAGTTCTGCTGAAGATTTTCTGCCTGGACAAGTCTGCTAATTATGCAGTTAGTATGAACAGAACCTTCCTACTGACACACACTCAAACACACCTGCAGGCTTGATTACTGTGTAGGTAAGGTGTGTCTGCATGGGGATGATGTAACCACTACCTGTGCTTTACAGCAAACCTAACATATGCACAAGAAAGTAGAACATAGAAGCACTGTTCTTGTGTTTATGTTTTAACTACTTTCTCCACAGAACTCAGCTCACACACAAAGATGGGAGGTGAAGGGCGGCAGAGGGGGGAAGTTTCACCTCCTCGAGATGGTGAAAGAGGGAGGTCAAACGATGAGTTATGTCATTCCTGAGCACGTATGCAATTCCTGCCCAAGCTAGGAGGCTGGTGATATGTCAAAGATAATTTAAAAGTTGGACACAGACAGAGAGAGGGAGAAGGGAGGGAGCTTGATAAATCGCTCTCGACTGGAGACATACAGCAGGACTGTACATTTTACTGGCACACAATAAGGAAGTCTGGCTGAGTTTATTTGAAGGATCACTGTTGTTGCTGATAACACCGGTGGATGTGATAATATGCATAAATAACGTCATGGAGAGTGTTTGATTGATCATGTTTAAGGTGAAGTTGGTGGGGGAGATAAGGCAGAATAATGATGAGTAAAAAGAAGACCACATGCAATGTTTAGGTTGAAGTTAATCAGCTGCCGGGGGTTTCCTGGTATTTGCGTTGGCTCCACTGCTGCTGTCCTATTTATAATCTGAGAGCAGATCTTTCTTTCCCAGGTGTGCTGTGTGCACGAGCAAAGAGAAACCATGAGAGATGTCGAACACTCAGCAGATTAATTGTTCTTTTTACCAAAGAGAAAAAGTTATTTTAAGTAGAAAAGCAGAGACCTGAGATCCCTGCTGAGACCAAACGCAGTATCTCGCAATGTTAACGGAAGGGAAAAGCATTTGTTATACCTCCCTGTGATTATGGTCCGTTCGATCATTTTATTGTTTCTTCCATGACCCAGTTTCATGAAAATTACAAATCGTAGTTTATTCCGTAATCCTGTTTAAAAAAAGTCAAACCAAACCAAAAACACGACCTCCATGGCCGAGGGTAATAATGTTCTCACCATAATCATTTCTAATGTGAAATTCCATTGCTACACTTTTTTCTGAAACTTCCCAACTTTTGGTCGAAGCTAATTTCAGTTATGGGGAAATGTTTTATGTTGATTTTCCTGATGTCTCCTGTTTTAAGCTTGCTAGGAAGCTAGTTGAAACATTAAGCAGCATAATAACTATGATGAACTACAGGGAACATGACCCAATTTGCCTCGAGCTGGATCAGGTAACTATTTAGGGGAATTTTGTATGAAGGAATGTAAAATGTAATTGTTGTTTGCAGACGTATTTTCAGTTCACCTTTTAACATAATGCAGTATAGCACAACACCTTCCATTACAACCTCAATGATAAACATTACCAACTTTCTGACGGTGTCAACAAATATTGAATTTTCGAAAGCTTTGCAAAAGCACAATTCATGGCAAAGCTGTTGTCTTTGATTGCCTTAGATTGTAAAGTTTATCTTCAGCTGTTTTTCAACTAGAGAAATGTCCATCTATTGCTTAAATGTCTATATTTAGACTATTCCTTGCTTTTTTCTACCCTCATAGCAAAAATAAATGTCTCCCTTCAGGGCACATATCTACAAAACACATCACAGTATCCATTATCAGCATCCTGAATGCTCCTTTAAAAAGCTGACATCAGGGAGTAAAAGCTGCCATGAGATGGAGATACTCACATGATGGACGGACAGGACCAGGAAAGCCCCTCCCCCGGCGCACTCGGTGATGACTGCCAGGAAACGTGGGTTGACGGCACAGAAGTTGTTGTCCTGGACGCTGCGTGTGATTGGCACGCCGTCATAGCAGCTATCCTTGACGGCGGGCTTACCGAACACGTGGCGGAACTTGGAGCTGCGGTACTGAGGACGCCATGTCATCTGAGAGAGGAGGGAGGAGAGGGGAGGAGAGGTCAGTCAAGGAGAATCATCTCTCACAGTCCTAGTGCAAAAAACATGCTTAATTTGCACAAAAGGTAACCTTGCATTTAGGCATTTTTCTGCAAACATTTAGGACTGCAGCACTGCAAAAAGCCTACAAATTCATCTTTGAAAGTTTTGTTCTCTTCTTTTCTTGTTATATGTTTTCTGTTACTGTTTATTTGTGCTCTGCTGCAAGTCCGATTTCCCCTATGGGACTATGAAGAAGAACTGAACTGATGGTGATAGGGCTTTTTATAGGTGGCGATACTGTTTCTTTCCAGTATTAAGTAACCAGATGAGATCGATGTTGCAAAATGTGAGCAGCCAAAGCTGAGAAAAATGCTTCCTCCGAAAAAACACGTATTAAAAGGAACATGCATATGTTTTGTATGAGTAGTTTGATTAGATTAGGGGTTGATAATGACAATATCCACACTCATGAATCATGATTGTAAATATGTTTTTGTTGTAATGTCAGTTTTACTTTGGATGTCAGTGTTATCCTTGATTCATATTGTTTTGGCAAGCAAATTACTTCTTATGCATGAAATATGTTGTTCGTTAAGACAGTCAATTATAGCGGAGAAAAGAAACGTGGGAGACTTCCCAAATACTGGGAAGCCACTTTCTTAAAGCCAGTCGATGCATATGTCATTATTGTGAGAGATAAGTGGCTCTGGTCCGCTGGGACGAGGCCTGGCCAGCCGGCATGTCTGCTCCGCTGCTCTGCCTGCTGCTGCTGCATGGTCATTACTTATGAATTAGCGGAGGAAGAGGAGGTTGAATGACAAGATGTTAACGTACAAAAATGGACCAAAATAACAACACAGAGAGAGCAAGCAAGAAAATGGGCAATGGAAATAGGAAAAAGCAGGACAACAGGGGGAACATCAAAACATGCCGTTTTCTTAGAAATCAAACGCCCCCTCATGTCCTTGAAGCAATGACATCATTCTCTTTATGTCATTGCTATGTTTTTATGTGGCAGCCTTTGTGATGATGGCTAAATAAATATGATGCAAACAGAGTGACATCACAGTGAGGTGTGGCTGCAGCTCTGCCGGCTGCAAAGAAGCTGAGCAGAGAACGACGGATAATCTTCTTTAAGACAAAAAAAAAAAAGAAGGGAGAATCTCAGAGGAGCAGAAAGGCACGGGAGGATTGTGACTCCCGGTGTCTCAGTTTACTCCTCCACCTCTCAACTTCTACCCCGAGGCCATCACAGAGCCCCATGCTGTCACACAGGAATGTTTCCCCTCCTGAAGAGGGGCTCCATTTAACCTCTCAGGTGTTTCAGAGTCAGACTGCCTCTTAGGCACCATCAGTCACATCCATACAGTATGTAATCCTGGCAGCTCAATCTGAAGGATTCACAAAGTAAACTTGTCATGGTTCATTCTTGTCAGGGTAAACTGAATAATGTTTGCATTGCCTCAATAAACATTACAAAAAAAACGTTATCGTCTCTATACTAAAAATGGTCGCTACTAAACAGCACAACAATAACTTATTTTCACCATCTCAATTATTTTGAATAACAATCGTCTATTTAGTGGCAGAAAATAATATAAATGCCAGTCGCAATACAGAGCCCAATAATACATGTAATATTATGTGTGACAAACAGTCCAAAGATATTTAGTTTGATATCATCAAATAGACACTAATGATGATCATAATCTATCAAGGCAACTTCCTTATAGAAGCTTGACATGATAACCAGCAAATAAGGACACCAATAGAAGCACAAGAGGAATCAAACATGACCTCAATAAGAGAAACAAACCTCACTTAAAATGTCTACATTCAAACGATACTAAAAGCATCAAGCAGTCAGTGCAATGCTCAGTAAGGAACATGCACATCTGGGTCGATATAATCAGCGTTCATGTTCTGCTGAGGCTTACAAGACCGGAGGCGGAGGCTTCAGGGCAGAAAGCTGAGACATCTTGTCACATCTACAGCAGGGTGTAATACGGTTGTAATGAGGCAGATAGCAAGCTCCCTCTCAGCTGCGTCTTCAGCAGGTACACAGCAGGGCGGCCTGTCTCCCAGAGCTGATGACGAATCCACTAACTTCTTGCTGATCAGAACACATAAAAGGTCAGAAAAAAAAAACTGTCCTTTTTGACAGAGGGAAATTTATTTTAGTCCGTGACTCACAGCAGAAACCGCAATAAAAACAGTCATAAAACTAAACTGAAAAGTCATTTTTTTTAAGATATACTGTATATATCTGCTTTGCTCTGCCACAGGTCTTTGTTGGGTCTGTACTTGTCTATGGACGTGCAAAGCCTACATATGCACCTATTCCTCACCTACAGGCTGTCTTTTAATCACTTCATAACTCATAAACGCGTACACTACCAGCCACTCCTCTCTCTGGCTTACTAAGGCTTGGCGCTAGAAGAGGGGGAGTTCAAAGTTGACTTACTGGTGTCGCGATATCGGTAACTTAAGCAGCGTCTGGCCCTAAGCTATGAGCAGAGAGACCGTTTGGACTCAATCTGTCCTCTGCAGATGCCCAGGACTTTGGGCCCTTTCCAGTCTTAACGATGAAAACCTCACGACCCCAAACCTGATCCCAAAGTGTATCAAACCAAACATGCACCAGCCCCGCCTCCTCAATCTGTAGATGTAATGTTTTGTAAACGCTCAGAGTGAAATACAAGATGAGGAATGAAGAGGTGTGAACACATGCCACTTTGTTAACAGTATGTGTGTACTCACATTCACTGTGTGTGAGACACACTTCCCTTAGTTTAGACGTTCAGATATCACACACAGATGATGACAGCTTTCACCCTCTGTCCTGTAATAGGATAACAGCAACACTGGTAAACCAATAGCTGCTTCATTTTCTATAGACTAGAGCACACGTGTGAGTGAGTGAGTGAAAGGAAAATACAGCCATGTCTGTGTTTCAGTTTGAAGTGTGTCACTCTGTTTACCTTGAGAATATTTTAGCTTTGTGCATGCATGCATCATATAAATGAGTAAACTAATGATGTGGTTGTATAGATATCCACTTCGTCAAGCGTAATCATATCTTAGTTTCCGTTTCGTCAAAAGCATGAAAGTGCATTAGTCCAACATGCTTTAGTGTAATGATTATATCTTTAATGTTTAAAGGTCTTTTTGAAGCTCTGGTATGTATGATTGCACATTCAGATGTCCAGATTAGCTCACAATAGTCCTTTGTTCTTTGAGACGGTTTTACAGGTGTGATCTAATGATTAACGTACAAAGGAGTCTGTGGGGCAGGGTGAGGATCATATAAATAAACCCAATCGACCTGCTGTGCCATTTTCATATTGTATTTTCAAATTATTAACAGAAGTCTGGTTGTTTTTGTGAACCAATGAGTTCCTAATTAGCATCACATTGTCTTTCTCTGTCCCTTGGCAGCATCTGTGAATCTGTTTGCCACGGTCAATATTAAGGGACTTAAGAAGTGAATTTCTAGTCTAATTGGTAAAAAAGTGGCTCTTTTTCACGGTTCAATGTGGAGAAACTCAGTTTGACACATCTTTCAATAAATCAACGAGTTGGTTAGTCGTGTGATTGTTAGTTGACTGAATTCCTTTAGTTGAGGACAGCCCGAGTCAGTACGATTGCAGAGTAAGGCCAAATATGTATTTTATTTCAAGGAAGGATATAACTCTATAAAAAACTCTATTAAAATATATTGGCAGTCCAGTGGAATTGTGGTTAATGCGAGCACCAGGTTTGGCAAGAAAGTAGTCAACTTTTAATTGATTATAAAGCGGTTATGGATTAAACATTCATCTTTGTTTGTTTTTGGCCATCATTTTTATAATAGTTAGAATGAATACACTAAATGTGGCGAGTCAAAGATGAAGCAGAGAGCAGCTGCGTTAACTTTGAGTGGTATTTATGAAAGACATCAAAATCCTAATTTGACCTTTTTCTCTTTCAAATGCATACCCTGGAGGTTTGTTTAAAACATGTATAATCACCCAATTACATGTGACATGTGCATAGTCTGGCTTTTTTCAACATTACTGCATTTCCAGATCTCATGTGGTGAGTGTACTGTTGTTATTATAGATCGAAATAACCACCAAAACTATGAAAACTCAAAAGAGTACTCGAAGAGAGCAGACCTCCGCCAGGAACATTTCCGTAAGTGAAAAATAATGCGTGTGTCCGCCCAGTGATTCGGATTCGTTCCAAAAATGCTATGACAGATTTTGTGACCCATGCCACACCCTTTAAACAAGATTCATTAAAATTGCCTAAAAATAGTTTTTCCATTATCCAGCGAGAAAACAGAATCAAGCCAAAGAACAGAACCAAAGAAATGACCTCTCTGGCAGAGGAAATAAGAGTGAAGTAAGAGAAAGCTGAAAGAATCCTTTATTGAAGTTCCCATTAGTATATTGAAGCTTTATACGGAGCAGGTATCACTTCAACTAAGCTATAGAAGATTTTTATTTCGAGACTAGACACTGTCAATTCACTACTGAGCTGCCATTTTTATCGCTATCTCCGACTTTTATTTTTATTTATTTATTTAATATTTTATTTTATTTATTTTCTTATTTTTTCTTATTACTATTATTATTTGTTTAATCTCTCAAATTGTATCAGTGTCCTTTGTTGTGAAGCGCTTCGAGATTTGTCTTGGCAGATGAGAAGCGCTATATAAATTACATTTATTATTATTATTAGGCCTACTACTAAAGAAAATCCATCCAACAATCAGAGACATTAGAATGTGTAGACGAATACAACATAATGCTTTATGTATTAATACTATACTGCTTATTGTTAAGTGTGAACACAAATATGTTTAACCCTTTTTTCCCAACTTGCATCATGTGTTGAATAAAGAACTCAGCAAAAGATTTATACAAGGAAATATCTGATCATATAAAAAGCCTAACACATGCCAAGCATTCAATTGCAGCTATTTAGCACTAGGTGCTTTACACACAGGGGCCGTTTCTCAATCTCGAGGATTCTGGCTTCCAAGCCAATATTTCAAGGATGCTACGTCATCGAGTGCTGCTGAAGGACTGTTCCAATCTCCAGCATACTTGGAATTCCACCGAGGCCGCGTCCTTGGTTTGGGGGAAATTTCGAGGCCGCACATGGGTAGACTTCGCGTCTTTAAAATCCCCACAATGTTTTGCACACGGACCAATTTCAAAACCCTTGCGGAGAATGGCTGAACCGACGCAGCACACATTTAAATGTAAGTATGTAGTGGCGTAGAACATGTGTTGGTAAATATGTTACTTTGTTACATTTGTTATCACCAAAAATGTGTGAAAGTAAAGCAAGTTCATAATTAGATAGACATCGTGAGGTATTTATTTTCGGTACAGTTTATGTTGAAACCGTTAGAGAGAGTGGCACACTTGTTAGCCTGTTCCATTCTTCTTCGTTTTCCGAAGCCGTGGCTTGGAAGCATACTTGCTTCGTTTCTGAAGGAAGTGACTTGGAAGTACGCAACTACCAGTAGCGTGGCGTGGGGAAAAATGTAGGGGAAGCCCATTTTTTGGGTCGGGGGGTGGTCAATAACGTAACCAGATGAGTGATTACAGCGCCCGGTATCATTTTACACACATTTGTATCACACAGATGCAGGACTTGCACACGTCTGTTATCTAACCGACAGGTCCGCACGCACTCTACAGCTGAAACTCTCTCCTTATTAATTTAAGCATTTTACTTATTAATGTATTCAGACAATCACACAATCTATGTGATTTTTGGATTTACCGTGCCTCTCAATTGCCCGTGACAGGTTGGCAAGGTCGATGAATCCTGAAGTTGCCCAAGGATTGTTCAGGGAGCACGAATCCTTGTCAAAAAGAAGACATGGCCAGCAAAATAGACGCTGAAGTTTAGCGCTTCCAGTTAGCCACTCCGTGCGGACATAATTGTCCTCATTGAACGTCCGATTCTCTCCCTTTTTCCTCTGTGTACACACAGCTCGAGTGCGGGCATTGGCCTGTCATCTGATTTAATTTTCAGTTGCTGCTGTAGCGGAAGTTTAGTAAAGTTATGTTTGATTAAGTACGCCAAATCTCCACCCTCCATAATGCTTCATTTGCTTGATAATTTCTAACGGCGGTGATGACAGTTACAGTATTAAAACTGATGTTGATGTGATTTGATTGGATGGCAGTGTCCAATCAAATCGCCAGCCGCCAGCCGCCCCTGAAGGGAAGCTAGAGGCGGCTGGCTTCCCTTGGCATGGCCCTGACCAATCACAGGTTGGCAGGGGCATCACGTGGGCCTCATCTGATTGGTCAATCCCTCCATTTTTTTTCACCAAAGGAAGCCAGATTCTGCTGGCCTCCTCTCGCAACAGAGAGTGCAATCTACTGTTTCACCATAACATCTAGAGGGGCGCTGTTTCACTCTTTGTAAAGTACTCAATGAGAATGGGGGAGAGCCGGCCGGCAGCAACACACAGCAAAGGAGAATTATCGAAACAAAACAAAGTGTTTTTATTTATTTATTTAAATTATAACTACAATCCGAAAAAACAGGGGAAGCCTGGCTTCCCTTGGCCTCCGGGAGAAAACGCCACTGGCAACTACCAAGCCAGCATCCTCGCGATTGAGAAACACCCACAGTTTGTTTTGAGGTTGGAGCTCAGAGATCCTGTTCCTCAACTGTGACGAGCAGCTCTGCATGCTCATAGGTTTTAAAACCCACTGACGTGAGCAACAGGATACCGGGCTTAATGAAGAGACCTCAAACAGACTGTGATTCAAAACCTCAAGGCACATATTCCCTATGAATGGTAGTGTTTCTCAGGCTGGAATCCACCATGAATACCCATCTGTGGCGGGGGACGGTGGATGAAGATGATGGTGATGTCATTTTCATTGTTGTGGCTTCAGTTTCATAGTGGCATTTTCTTTCCAGCAAAAAATAGAAAGTACTTCCATGCTTTAGGAAGCAAATGAGCGGCTACTTGGCCAAGTTTGAGCAAATGGATAATTAAACTAAAAAAAGGAGTGCAAGTGAAGCCTGCTGTCAAATAAATCTGTGCTGTGCAGGGAACAGAGGAGCGTTTTATAAAAATAGATTTAAGGCAAAGTGCTGATTTGAAGAAAGATTTTTTTCTTTCATCTTGTTCAAGCCTGTCTTCATGCACATGCACACTGAGCTCACACACACACACACACACACAAACACTGACACACACAAGCACAGTCAGATATTTCTGGACAGTGCTATAAAGAGTAAAAGATTGAGAATTTCACAGACAAATCCACGGGAGAAGGACATGAAATAAAACAGCAGTGAGACAGCACAGAGGAGACAGAAAAGAGTGTGTGATTAAGAAAGAGGGAGTGTGAGAAAGTCAGCTGGGAGTTCAGCGGCACTCACCCTGTCCAGGGAGTCGACACCGGCACAAGACGGAGCAGAGGGTCCTTAAATGACTCTGAAAAAGTTACGTCTGAGAGGAAAACCACAAAAAATCCCCCCCAAAAATCACTTGTCTTCAAGTACATGGATCAACACTGCATCTCCTTGTCAACACACACAGACATATGCATACCAACGCACACACACACACACACACACACACACACACACCCCAACACCCACACACAAAACTATACTAGTGTCCAAGTCCTAACCAAGCTTTGATGTGCACACAGACAGTGAGAGGAGACCGAGGGTGTGTGCGTGCAGCATGAAGCCGAGTGCGTGTGTGAACAAGCAGGAGTGGAGAGTGCAGGAGTGTGTGTGTGTACACTCCCTGAGAGGGAGGTGACTACAAGGAGAGAGAGGGAGCGAGAGAGAGAGCAGGTAATCACACTCCCTCTCGCCACTCCTCCACAGTGTTTGCTCAATCAGGATTTCTTGTTCGATCTTTTAAGGAGAAGGAAAAGAAAGAGGAAGACGCTCCTCTTCAGCCTTGTTGCTCAATACTAAAATGTCCTACTCAGCAGATGTCTTTTTTTTAACACATCTGTAGCTTACAACGACCCATTACACTCATACATTTCTATTCCTAGTAAGTCTGGAGTAAATCGATAACAAAAGTATAAAGATTCAAATCAATTTAAAGTTATTCCTTATTTTCTTTGAAATTCTCTTTATATTCAGATGTTCAGGTCCATACAACCATTGATGATACATCAGATAGATCATCAATAGATCAATAATCTCTTATAGCCACCTTTTATTTACCATCACATTTACAAGTGTCCGCTGCCCAGTACACTGGTTCAGCTCTCCAGCCCGTGGAAGTCATCCCCTCTGTCTCCCCCTTTCAACACTGTATCTCCAATAAACCCTCTGGCCCAACATTAAATTAAATTAACTGTACCTACTTTATAGATTCAAAAATCCTGACTTGTTACTTTTTATCCTTAAGTGGCAGTGTGTACGAGTGGAGGCAGATGTTCTCCACTTGATACACCAAACTAATATTCCCTCTTAATGTTATAATCCCTGGCAGTACGTCTCAAACAGTCTGTCCTCTGTGAAGTGCGATCAAACGCTCCTCAGACATTCAAGTTTTTCAAAATACAAAAAAGGGTGCAACATGCAGTCAAAATGAAATTGGCTGGATTGTTTGGCAGATCGCCCAGCTGCTACAAACCCCATTGAGCCTCTCACATGGCTTCAGCTGGACAGCGGTGGTGATCACACCGAGTCAAACTGTAGCATTACGTAACAGCACATTAGCACCAGAGGCTAATAGAAACCAACAGGTCGATAAGAGGACAGGCTGAACAAGGCCGACCCTTCATGCGGTCAAACGAGGGTGTGGCCGAGGGGCTGATCAATCGCTGTTATTGCATAAACGTGCCTGCATGCACAGCAGTTCAATGTATTCAGATCAACAACAGTATTTATTCCCGTACATGCATGGTCAATTTATAGTAGGTTGTAGATATTCCCGGTTAATTTTTATCCCATTTTGTTGTGTTTCAGATTTGGTTGAATGCCCTTTTATACATTTTTCTCAGTTTTATCCTTAATTTACAGTATTTTCATCTCAGGGCACCCATACAAAAGACACAGAACTGCTCTCATTTTACCTTTAAATAAAGGTTACATTACTAAATATAAGGACTGTTAGTGTGTGATTTGAATCAGAAAAATAGTATTCTAGTACTGCTGTGTCATGCCTGAGCCAGCATTTATTGCTGCAGCTGGCTGGGTTGGATCTAATTTTAGCTGCTTTATAGATGGAGGGTGTACTTTAATCCTTGGGAATGCACCACATTTTGTAAGATGATGTTTTCCTAAAATCAACATGTGTGTCTGAGTGGTTGTAGCTCAAAATTGTACCTAGGTGCTTGGGGAAATGTACCTACAACCACACACACCTGTCTACACACAGCTGATAAACGCTGACCACAAACACATCTCCCCCCAAATACACAACACAGTCCAACGGTCACACACTGTCTCGGAGATAAGAGACAGGTCACACTGGGATATATGTGCAAAGCAGTTGCACATCAAATGCAGGAGTTTGACTTAATAATGTTTTGGGGAAAAATATTGAATCGACACCTAACTCAACATTTATGAAACTACGTTACATTTAAACAGATACTGAAATTACTTTGACATTTTTAGAGATGAAAAATGCCTTTGAGTCTACTATCACAGGTTTAAACCTGTTCTTGGTAAACAAAAAAAAGGTAAATCGCCAAAATCAAAAGAAGCAAGCTGCATAAAGCCGAGTTCATGCTTCACGAGATAAGACAAGGTCATTTAACAAGTTTAATCCTGTTTATGAGGAATGATTATGAGACCAATTACACTTGTTATTAAAACATAATGTATGCAACATTTCTAAAACTGCACACACATCATACAATAAGCCCTATCTTTGTTGCATCTGGATAAAACTGGGTGTGTATGTTTAATTCGTAATGTCGGTCGTCTCGACTGAATTTAATCAGGATCTATCAACGACAGCTTGAGTTTTGGCCATTTTTGGTTGATAGCGGAAATGTTTTTCATTATTTTTTAATATAATTGATGTTCTCCTTCACCCAAGACCTAAACCAAATTTGGTGTTGATAAGTCGAAATCATGTTGGTATATTCTTAGCCAACATGGCACACACACATACTTTTAAATGTAATGCACAGGCCATTATCACTGCGCCAAAGGTGTGTCAGACAGACAGACAGTGGAGTGATCGGCCAATGTCACCATGTAGTCTTTGCTCTTATCAAAGCAAACCGACAGCTTTGATTTATTAACAGAGTGCAAGGCTCTACTTGTCTCATTTAGCTCTTGGCTCTGGATTAAACCCTGGTGTTTCTAGTGTGTGTGCTTTGTGGTAATTATCAATAAGGACAGGGCACGACTCCTGAAAGCTTGTGATTCTTTCCAAAGAGCCAGGATCACAAAGGCTCGCTCTCTAATGACAGATCCCACACTGGAGGACTAATAGCTGGCTGCTGTGAGAAAATAGGCCAAAGCCTTTGACACTACAGAGACACAATGACCTTCGCTTCCTCAATTTGTCATTCCTGATCAGCACTCTGCCTCTGTTTTGACTGTAAAACATCTGGTTTCAGTGCCAAGTGCAATCCTGCGTTTCAATTTGGGGCCCAGGCTACAGAAGTGAGGATTAGGCTTTCTGTACTGGAGTATTTGGGCTTTAAATGCTCAAGTGTTTGCGCCGACTGAGCAAATAGTGTAATCCGCTTCAAGTATATACCTACTGAACAGGTGCAGTCAATAATTGAATTAGTCATCTACTCACGTCCAATGTACATAGACACCTCCATTAAAGACAGCTCAATTTACATCTGTCATTCAGAAAGTAAATAAATGTCAAGGAAAGTTACGGCAACACCTTCTTCGAAATACAAACCATTTGCATCATTTGACATATGCTCAGTAATTGCAGTAGCTCTGTGGGAAAAGCAAGGTCATGCTTTTTCAATTCATCAACATTTGCATGTTTTTTTTAATCATCTGTTTTTCCTGCTTTACTGTGCAGTAAAGCAGGAAAGATACTGATTCTACAAGTCGTAACAAAGAGAAAACACAGGCTCCAACTCAGCCATTATTTAGATCTCAACTACACATCTACAAATATTTGAGACATCTTGCAAGCGCACAATAATTGTCCACGGGAAAACATATTAACACCTCGTAAAGGGATCAAAACAGCTTCACACAATGTCGCAGCTTAAGAGATGTGAAAGAAGCAGTTCATGTTCTTGGTGAAGTTATATCATCACAATGAATCTTAGCCTGTTCTGTTACTAGTTATTTAGTATTGATGCATTCCTATAAGCCTCCAAAAGGAGAGAAAGCACAATAAAAACGTTGGAATTATTGAATATTCAGAGGTTTCTTGGCATTCAATTCACCGGAGTTGCCCAAAGTAGACTATCACACGCATGATTTCATCAACAAAATGTTCGTATTCAAATCCCTTGAACATCCATCAATACAAATCCAAATGTATTGATATTAAAATATAAAATATAATGCTTTCACTACAGAAATGCCAAAAAGACTGAAATGTGCAATAAGGTACATTTCAGTGAATAACAAAACTAACACATGAACAAGTTTGCATAAAGAACCACAGAAATAATATGAAGATACAACGTGAATAATCAAGTTTCAGATCTGTATCTACTCATGTGTCTCAACAGGTAAAGGTGTGACTAAAGTACAGATGCAATCTCTGAGTTTCATCTTTGCAAGTCCGAGTTTGTTTCCAGTTACTGCAACGAAAGAGAACATCAGATGAGCCACAGTGCTGTCACATCAGGTCAGAAATGTGATGACAGCTATGTTGAAAAGGTGATAGCAATCAGGGAGGGATGTGCTCATCAAAAGTCATATTGAAACTATTTTGCTTATGTTTGTGGTTTCAGGTAAAGAGTAAAGGACATTGTGTGATGTTGATCTCACTTCAGGTTAGCCTAAATGAAACATGACTCACATGTTAGCATGCCCGTGCAGCTCACCTCATTCTTTCATATCTGATTCACACATTTATCACAGCTGGTTTTCAGTGATATCACCACCTCACTCACCTGCTTACATCAACTTTGGCAGCAAAAGGCAGTTTGTACAGCCAATAAATCCTGATTTAACATCAAAGAAACACTTCAGGAGAATGCACTTTTACTCGCTATTAAAGATCAAGACTCACTACACGGTCAAATCTGTTATATGTTTGAGAATGTATGTGTGCCTTGATGATTGTAGACATAAAGAATGTTAATATATCAGACAAACACTTTAACGTCTGGCATGAAGGAGTACAACTACAACCAAACATTGGCTGGGTTTGATGGGCTGGAAATGAAATAAATTCCTTTATTGGCTTAAGAGCGTCCAGACTCGAGACGAGCTAGATGGAGGTTGCAGTTCAAATAGATACATTACAGACTGAGAGCTCCAAATACAGTTAAACCTCAGACAACAACAAAAAAGAAGTCCTAAGCCAATTACTTCCCTTTTATTGATTTGTTAGCCATATGAAACTAGAAATAATACACTTTATTTAAGAAGTTTCCCCATCATGTTGTACAAAAGGTATGTGAGGAAAGATCCTGCATTTAACAACTAGAATTCAGATTTAAACAGCTTTTAAGAAATGGTAAGAATAACCTATAGCCTACATCGTCAATAACTATTTGTGTTCCTTGTGTAGATACAGATGTATAAAAATGCCATGAACAAGATCATATTAAGACAAAGTAAATGAATGTTCACTCCTGAAATAAAGTAGTAAAAAGGGGAAAGGACTGCAATTGAACAACATTAAATGTGTCCATGTATCTTCATTTGAAAGAAAAGGGACATAAAACAAAAAGGAAGCAAATAAAACAACTGGCAAGTGTTTGTGTCGCTGTCCTATTTAGGAACTTTCGGCCAATTAAAATCATAAATGTAATTCTCCCCCGCATGAGCTAATTTTAAATCATGGATTATTATGTCACATCAGAGGCAGGAGTGTGTCTCAGGTCGTGGCCTCCAGAGAGTTTCTGTTATCTAGTATTAATTACAACTAAGCCAAGTCGCTCTGCAGACGTTCAATGGCCTCTGCAGCAGAAGCTACTGACACACTTAAAAATACTCATCATCAAAGGGAAGAAGGAGGAAGAGGGGGGAGAAATGTGATGTTTGATGTTCTAAAATTAGCTCAAGATGCACTGTTTAATATGGTAAATAGATTCATTTTATTGCAGACTTTACTACTTGCAATAAATATTAAATGACAAATGGACCGGAGGATTATCAATTATTCAGCAAAGGCAATGAGGTCTCACACAGGGATCCTTAAATTAATACTGTGTCAGTGAACTCTGCAGTCAAGGCCACATCCTAACCATAGTGACTGTAGTCAAGGTGAGTTTTACTTTCTGTGACTCCAGGGGATTAGCTTGCCTATAGACACAGCCTCTCACTATACACAATACACAGACGGCGTGCCGCTGCATTAACGCCCGCTATCAGGCTGAGCGAGGCCGCCGCTATTTTAAGATCGCACACATTAGCTAACTGCATTAGCGTGTTGTGATACTGAGAACGTGCAGCTAGCTGACTTAGCTAATGACAAGGAGTAAACTGAAGAATATCTGGATGGGTGTATAATAATAACATTCAAAAGTTGGCTCAAAACTAAGATGCACTTTAGTTGCCTTTTATTAAAAACATGATTCTGAAATGTACAGTCATGCTAGCAACTTAGCTAAATTCTAACATAAGCATGCTAACACACAATGACAATGCTAAGCTAACATGCTGATGTTTACAATATTCACCATCTTATAATAGCAGTAGTATGTTTGGCAATTATTGGGGATATTTTCCTTATATTCCTCAAATATTAACTAAGATTAATACAGTCTACATTAGTTGACCTACACGCAAGCAAACTTATTTTTCAATTAGACTTACAATAACACGTTTTAGCAACGTAAACAAATTTACAATTACATTATTTGCAGAATATCCTTGACATCAAAGGGCTAGGTTTCTTAAAGGTAAGACCCATGTTAAAATTGTATTTTGGCATAATGATATATGTTGCTAAAAACAAATATTGCACCTCATGTTATTTGGATATTGCATGGGTCCATATTGGGATTTTGATCAAATGTGATTAATTGTTCAGCCCTACTATAAAGGATCTGGCACATAAGCATTGCATTGCTCATGTTGAGTCTAATAAACAAATGCACACAGCTGCCTCGTCAGGGAGCAAACATGCATTTGCTCCGACAGCATTTTCCACGAGGTACAACCATTAAGGCTACTTTAGCGCACTGGAATCAATATGGTGAACACACACATGAACACATCAGTGTAAGAGGCCATGTACTTTATATATACAGTCTATGACTTTTCCTCATGAATAATGAATCAGACTCTGCTGACCCATCTGCTTCAAGATAAAGAACCTCTGACTCTAGAAAACAATAACATGAGCACTCACACTGAAACAGTGCTGCCTGAATAAATACATCCTGTGGCTGCTGATGTACGTCAACAGACGAGTGAAAAATCTATATAAACATTGATGAAATAAAAGCTGGGACCCAACCTTGGGGTCGCAGGGTGGATCTGAGGGGTCACAAGACTATAGTTAGGAAGGATGTCAAACATACCTACAAACATTTCACTTATGACATATTGATAAGGCTGCAATGTTGATTATCAAACAATATACTTTATTACAATATAACTTTCTATATAAAATGATTAATCAGTTGTTCCACAAAATGTCAGAAAATATTGAAACGTTTGACTTTGTTTAATCTTTTCTTAAACTCTTTCTTTTACTTAAGTGTGTGCAAATAAACGGGGAAGCATGATATTATTTAATATATATACAAACAATATTTTTATTTTGTCCACATAAACAAGCATGGTATTTCAGTTTCCCATGTCCAGTTAGCGGCACACCTTGAGATGTGGGTGGAAAATTGTCAGTAACGTCTTTGACCCAAATTAGGTCTGTAAGATTTAAGGAATATATTCAATTGCATTGTTTAATATCGCAATAACTATATTAGTTGCAATACATACTCAGATATTACAGTGTCCTTAGCCTATCTGCTTCTTTCAGTATACTGCCTGACTAAATAAAAAATGCTTAAATAAAAAAAAAGAACTATTTTAGTTACCGTTACAGCAAACTAAAATATATAACGCAGTCGTTTGCTATGTGTTAGTTGTGCAAGTTGACAGCTCAATATAGATAAAGCCTCTTTCCTCACACTGTCACCTCCCCGCAGCCTGAAAACTTGTGCAAGGGCACGGTGAGCTCGACATTGCACAAATCCACAGACTCTCTCTCTTTTTATTTTTTTATGTAATCCCCTCCCTGTTTGCCCCACGTGGGAGCAGATAATCCTCAAACAGGCGGACAGCTGTCATGTCAGAAACGTGCAGGACAACCTGCCACGAGTGATCTGAGTCACAGTGATGGAACCGTAAAGAGAAGAGTGGAAACACAAACATGTCTTTTCAAGCTTTTGTTTAAAAAGTCATTATCTGTTGCAGTGTAAATGCCCCGGCCCTGCAGGGACAATGAACCGCAGGAGCTGGTTGAGTTAAGGGACGCTGGTGTGTGACAATAACTGAGAGAGGTTATTCAGTCACGTGCACACTCTGCGGTTACATAAGAGCATTTTAGGATTTCCTAAACCATTGTCACGAAGAGTACAGTAATCATCCTTAACATAAACCAGCAGCAGATTTCCCCAAAAGCCTTAGCACTCAAATATGGCAGATTTGTTCGAATCAGGTTAGTCGCAATCTTGAGTGCATCCAGTGAGAATAGAAATCGACATTATCAAACATCCGCACTGTCATTTCACAGAAGATTACAAAGTGTCAGATGATCGATCCACTTAAAATTTAAACATCCGCCCCGTTTGATGGAGATGCAAATCAAAATTATGATTAAAATTAAAATAAGGTAAAAGAAAGAAAGCAGACAAAACTGACATCAAACTATTTTAATAATTGATAAAGCAGTCAAGTCAAGAGTTTCTCTTCGCGGTTTGATCAGCAATAAACAAAGTATAAACTGAATATGTATGATTTTTAATCTATCAAAACAAGAAAGATGTCACTTTAAGATGTGGGTAATATTTATGAGCATATTTCTACATTTTATAGACGATTAATCACAACGGTACTTGGCAGAATAATCTAAATGATCTGTATTTGAAGCCACAAAGCAGTGTAATCATAATAATAATACTCTCCATTTGCATCTTTAACCGTAAAGCAGAATTCAAACTGCTCATTTTGATTGGCTCGGATTAATACGAGCACTAGCCTAAGGTGTATAAAGAAAACTAATGTTAGTACGAATCGGTTTGTTGACCTTGCGTCTTTTTTCTTACTTTTAAAACTACATTTAAAGGTGGGGTAGGTAATTCACTTCAGAAACACTTCTTGTTATATTCCATGGAATGCTCTTAACATCCCGATAGCAATGAATATATGAAATGCTTTGACAATAAATACATAAAAACATTTAATCGGTGGAAGCCGTAGCGCTGTAAAAAGCACGACCAATCATCTGAGCCGGCCCGGCTAAAATAACTGGATGGCCTACCTGCCTGTCAGCCTTCCATCTGTGCACAAACTTATCTCGTGCCCTCATTGGTCATGTGCGCGTTCGTGTGTGTTGGAGGAGGGGCTCTGAAAGGAAGTCTGAAGGAAGGGGCAGATTTTTTTCGGCTGAGTACTTTCAAATTCTAGCGCACTCGAGCTGGTTTCTCCATTCTTACCTACCCTACCTTTAAGTATTAGCTATAATCCCGTAATATTGTTCGAGTGGACACTAATCAGCATAGGTTACATGATGTGAATTTAACAAATTGATTGAACTCTAAAATATGCTCTGTAGTGGCCAAAACCCCAAAAAGTTTGTCTTGTAACTCCATACCTCAAAAGTTATTGTTCTTGGCCACATGTAGAGCTTGGGCCTGGGAAGCAGTGTCAGACTCGTAGTACAAAATCCACTGGACGTTTCGGTTGCTTGTCAACGTTTATTTCCAGCAAACATAAAACAAAATAGGAAAACAATATGTAACATAAACTTAAACAGCAGATCCTAATAATCTGTCTTCTACTAAGCATAAGGTTGCGTCTGCGTGTCAATGACGGTATTGCTGCTGCCTGCTGCTCTCCCGTCACACACCGCACCTCCAATTTAAAGCTTTAGCCCCGCCCCCTTCACCTGAGCAGAGCACACCTCTCACTGAAACAGAGAAATGCATTAATAAAGGTTCCAAATAAATCAAAACAAAATAAACTTAAATGCGGCTCCTACATGAAAAGATTATTCATAATAAAGGATGACTTTATTCTAACAAAAGAAGTCAAATCTGTCAACACGTTTCTACATGGTATAATATATGTAAGAATCTCAAAGAGGCAGTATAAGTCTGCATCATCAGGTTCATTGACAGTTTGAGAAGAGTAGGAACAAACAACATGAAGAGGCAGGGGGGGAGGTGGGGGCAGATATTTGAGGCTCCTGGGGGCTTTGTTCTGGAGGTAAAGTCATGTCTGAGGCATCAGGTTCTCCACCACCAACACCACCTCCAGGCACACCGTGTGGTTTGACAGTGAAGCAACGGAGGAGGTGACCTCATTCCGCTTTAGGCTGGTTTTTACTTGTTAGGAAATCATGGGAATCCATGACACACACTAGGGCTGGGTATCTGTTTCTTTATTAGGGATTGATGGAAATAACACAGAAGTCATATTGAAACTTCTTAAGTCAAACAATACCTGCATTTAAACTGAATACTATATTATTACTGGCTGGTAATTATGTCTCACATTATCTCCATACAGGAGTTCATTCCAATACGTTTCATTTTTACATTTAATTATCACCAAGCCCGAAGTGGAACATTTAAACGTTTTTGGGACTGGATGGAAAGACACCAAATCAGTAGAGTCTCAAGACACCATTGAAATGAAGTTTCCACTAAGTTCAATCGCAGAGTAGATACTTAAGTTTAAAAGCTGTGGACCAACCATCATTTGTTCGAGCTGTGCTGCCACCTGGGTTAAAAATGTCAAATACTCTGGTTCCATCGACTCAAAAGTGATTTCTTCAGATAAATACTAAAGATTAGAAAGATGATGTTAACTCACAGACCTACATATTGATCATAAAGCTACGGGATATCACCATCTTGTGTTGCATTTAGCATCTGTACACACACACACAGTACATACAGAGCAGTGTGACCTGGATACATAATGACTGATTTAATTGGTTTCTCACCTCAGTGTGGATTAACACCTAATGATTCAGCATGTACGCTACACTAATACCAGGAACAGTTTGAATTCTCATCAGCTACTGTATGTATCCAAAACCAGCTAATGTACATCCAAAACCAGATAATCCATGATTATATTCATCCAGAATTTTAATTTAATCTATTGATTGTTTGTTTATTCATCTTCGGATAATGGGCATCACAATACTGTGGGGCCCAAGGCAATGTCTTTAAATGTTTGGTTTTGTCTGACAGACCATGACAAAACATCACCTCACGGTCAAATGTAGCAGCTGTACTATTAGGGCTTTCTGATATTTCCCATGATGCTCATCAGCAGATTTACTATGAAGTCAAGGACATTTATATTTTCTACTGAACGCTTAAAAACGTCTCGTTTAAAAAATTTTTTTTAAATCTCATCTGATGTGATGGAAAGCTCCAGATCAACTATTCAATGGGCAAAAATATATTCAATGTGCTGTGGTATTTTTGATTTAAACATGACTTAAAGGTCACCTACCATGCTATTTTTAGGCAATAGCATGGGTCTCAGATATATAAAAAAACATGTCTATGAAGTGTTTTGCTCAAAATACCAAACATCACCCATTCTAGCCATGCCTCATATCCTTCTATTTCACTTCCTGTTTCAAAAGTGCTGATTTGATGTATAAAGCTTTAAAAAAAAAAAAGAATTGATAAAAAAGAGGGGCGGAGCTTGTGCTTGCTCATGCAGGAGATTCTACCGACAGATACTGCCGTGATGAAACGCCATATCATGGATTATCCAGGATTATTTCTGAAACAGTATGGAGCTCAAAGGCTTTCTCTCTTGCCGGTTATACCACAAGGTGAGTTCCTTTGTATTTCCTGCTTCTTCACACACATGCTCTCCAGTACAGGTTAGCTCTGAGTGTTAGCAATGCTAATGTAAACACCGACCATATTACGTCCAAAACAGTCGGGCATTGTTTCTGATAGCAACGTTTCTGATAGTGCCGTGGGTCCGCATTGCCGATATGACGTCAAATCGCCACAAATCTGGATCAGCTCCGTTGTACCCCCGTTTTTAGAGATTTGGGTACGGAGGAAAAGAGAGAGGGTTTTATTTTCTGACGCTGCGTGAGTTCCCCGACACACCGGGGACACATGTTTATGTATAAAAGACATCAAAAAGTGCATTTTGCATGATAGGTCCCCTTTAAACAGTGAATTTATTCTCGCAATTGTACACAGGATAGATATTTTTGCCAAGTATCTTATCAACAAAAAGCCAATCTCTTAGCACAACATGTCCTGATCATTTCGTCAAATTTTTCCATGAGATAAAACACACTACACCTGCAGTACAGAGTGCAAACCACAGAGTATACATCAACAGGTGTCTGAGGTTATTAAGGCACGCCGTTACGAATACAGGTTACAGTTTCTGCGTTTTAATGACCAGTTTATTGCACAACAGCAGCATGGCAGAGGCCAAAACGACCCTCAAGGGCATATTTGCTCAAAAGCACGCCTTCAATTCACAGCAGTAAATAAAGGAGGCAGGACTTTGATGCCTGTGCTGGTTGTGTACCATCTCAGGAACCTGAACTCTTTGACATGGGTACGGTGAGATAAAGCACAAAACAAACAATAAATATCTTAATAGAAATACAATAGAGACTCTGCACTTTTTCATAGCATTCTGCACAAGTCAAAGGTTAGACGAAAGTTGGAGAATCTCAGGTATGTTAACGGACTGTGCGATAACAGGCCAGAGATAAAAGTAGCGTTTTATGGCCCAAAATGAAAATGCACAACAGATTTCATTAGACAGAATTGTATTTAATAAAAGAGAATGCAGTGACTTCAAATACCACAAACTCCTCATTAAAACATGCGTATGAGGCTGTGAGGATGTGTTGTTTCGGCCCAGTTTAAAACCCAGTGAGGTTTATTCTTGGCTGGAGGAGTTTTTAGTTTCACACGAGTTGCGCGCTCATTAGTCTAATGAACGTTTTGGCAGGAGGTCGATGACAGGAGGCCTACAATTAATCTAGAGCTGGCATGCCACCTCCTCACTCCTAATGAGTCATGTTGTCACACTCAACCTCAGCATGATCCTGCCTCTCAGAGTCTGAAACACCAGTCAGGTTTCGAATTGAGAAGCTGGTGATTATGAAACGCAGGTGTGTGTTGTGCAGCCCACACATTTGCATCACACCACATACCAACATCCATTTCATCATAGTCCAAGTAATATTATCCAACATGTCTGCACAAGTGTTACTGACCTCACTGTTAAAGAACTGCAGCACACTTTAGGGTGTTGTTTGAGCTGTACAGTATCTGATACTACTTACTGTTAACACTGACATCTCTCAACACATTTAAAAGTAAACAGGCATTTTTACGTGTTAAAAATAGCTCAAAGTGGGATTTACTGAACCTTGCAAGGAAAATGCAGTTGGGACTTATCTATGTCATCAAATGTATAATTTATCAAACAGATAGCACACGTCCTTTAATCAGAAACCAGTGGATGTCATTAAGCAAATCTGCCACACACAATAATGATGTGGCGTCTTGTTTGTTCACATTAACACACAGCAAAGGTAAAATAGGGATGTGTTGGTTTGGGTTGAGATAAAAGGCTAAACATCTCCACACAGACATCAGAGTGGTATTGATCCTCCAAGTGAATAAGTGCATTTCCCAGAATGAACAACTCCTTCAAGGACTGAACTCTAACTGCAAAGCCAAAACTAATGACATGATCATTTATTAGTGGCATTTAAGAATAAGTGAAATTACTTTTTATCCCCACAACTGGACAAAAATCTGTCTATTGAACCAGGCTAGCGGGTTCCACCTGTTTCCAGCCTATGCTAATCTAATGGCACATTTCCACTGCAGCGGGGTAGCCCCGTTTAAGCGTCCCTAAGCGTCCTCGCTCAGGCCTCGGGCTGCCTCGCTGGCCGTCCGAGGCCGTGGCGCATTTCCATTACAGTTTAGGACCTGGGGTAGCAACAGGTAGCAACGCAGTGTTCGGTCGAGCTCCCGCTGGATTTTATCATCCCCAATGAGATGTAGGAACGTCGTCACCTCCTCCTCGGTCGACCACGGTGTACTTTTCTTTGACGTTGCCATTTTTGTAGCTCCTCCGTTTACAAAAATGTTGTGTATAAAAATGCTGCAAGCTTGCTTCTAGATATATATGCGACGCTAGGGATGATCTTGCGCGCGATCTTGTGACGATTCTCTCTGACCAATCAGCAGTCGAGAGTGTTGACGTCACTAGTTCAGCCCTGGCCTGATAGAACCACGATTTTATGGGGCCGGCAAAAGAGGGAAAAAGTACCCGCTAGCCGGTGCTACGCTGTATGGAAAGGCCACCAAAAACTGGCCTGGCCGCTTGAGGACGATTAAGGACGCTTAAACGGGGCTACCCGCTGCAGTGGAAATGCGCCATAAGATAACCACCTCCAGCTCTGTTCTTAACACACAGACATGAGGAGGAGAGTGATATCATTCATCTCAAATAACTCTCACAAAGAAAGCAGAGTACATTTATGTTCCAAAATGTTGAGAAATTCCCCTTAATATATTATATTGCTTATGTTGGTGGTGTCTCTCCGCAGCTGCAGTTTGAGCTATTGTTAAAACAGAGTATTTTCAGAAATCAATTCATGAAATATAAGCAAAAAAATGTAATATAAAAACATATTTTGGAAGCTGTTTTTTTAAGTCATAGCTTGATTGGATTAAATCAGATTTAGATCAGCACAACACAATATGGCCATAAAACATTTAAATTGAATTCTTGACATAACAATGTGTAACTTCTCCAGATCAAACTAACGGCCTGCGGCTGTTCAAGCGATGCCATACTGAGAGCCTGTTGGCACATAATCCTAATCCACCCACTGTTTCACTTTCCACATGTGTTGACCATTAGACTCGGGTCATTAAACACAGAGCTCTCAAACTGATTTTCCTTTTGTCTTTAGTTTGTTTACGTCCTCCTAGACACAAGTGGGCAAAAACAATGAGTCCAAACCATCTGTTGAACTGTTGGACGGACGGTAGAGCCACCCGCATAGACACATAATGGAGTCATTAATGAGGTGTTGTGGACATGAAGAGGACCCTAACTAAAAGGGGTACACAGAAAATATTCAAGATATTATTTATGCTGATGACACAGATGGAGATCAATTTGAATATGTATTCATTTTTTGTTAGTTTTGTCGGTAGGATGCAACAACAAAACTATAGAAAACGACCATGACTGGTTCCCAATGTGACATATTCAGATTGTTTTGTCAAACCAATAATTAGAAACCAAGAGATATTTCATTTGCAGTAGATAAGATGGAAAAGATCCAATCTTTTCCTCAAGAATAACTCAGCATATTATTATAATGGTGACAGTTTACGTGCATGACAGACATTTATTGTCAATCAACGTTTTTAAAAACGTTATGAACCCTACAATTAATTAAGAGAGGGGACTATGGATACAATTAAACCGAGATTAATTTAGAGCAGATATGATTAATGCAGATTAATATCTATCAATCTGCAGATTAATCACAATAACATTATCGTTAGACACAGCCCTGCTTTTTTTATAATAATGATAGAAGTATAGAAAAGTTGAAAAGTTGAAACAAGCATTTCTGCTTGATAAATAAACTAATGTTTAAACTAAACTGTTGTACTGTTATGGATGCATTTCAATCAAATGATCCACTCAATAACTAATTCAACTGGTTTCCCCTGTGCAATATGAATCTTTGAGTTATTTCAGTCGTTAATCTAGGTTTTTACAGACTTTTGTGGACGATTACTAAAAGTAATATGATTCAGCGGTTTATAAAGTGAGATGTGGGGAAGCTTCAGACATCCTACATATACTGTCAAGAACAGGCTGGTTTTTTCAATGTGTATAAACCAGCAATTAACAGTTTCAGTCACTTGAATAATAAGTGAACATGTCTCTTTTATAACTGTAAACTGATTATATTTAGGATCTGGACTGTTTTTCTTAAACAGACATTTCCTGGGAAACAGTAATACTTATTTTCCAGTCTTCTGACATTTTACACCCAAAACAACCGATTGAATAATCCTTATCCGTGTTAAAAAAGTTGTGTCAGTGAGGAAGAGGTCATTCAGAAAAGGGATTTTAATTAGTTTCACTAGCAGAAACAGGTGTGCAATTGTGCACCTGCTCATAAAACAACACACAATCTGATGGGTAAACGTGTGCAAGTTAAACGACCACTAAAGAAGCTCGTTTGTCTGTATGACCTTGATAAGAAAGACATGCATATTAACCTTATTACTGCCAGCACAAAACTATCCTTCACACACAACACACACACACACACACACGCACTCGTGAAACCTGAGTGTGTTTCCTGCCCGGGGACAGGAGGCTGTGCAGCCGCATGGCAGAGCTGCACGCCGGGAGAGAGAAGCTGGAATAAAGCTGTCAGGGTGTCAGCAACACAAACCGATAACACTGTCACTGCGGAGCCACACAGCAGAACACCGACTCACTGCAGGACTTCACCCCGAGTAAACTCACCTTTGAGACGGTCATATGGTGGGGAGGCGTCGGCAGGTGGCGGAGGATTCCCTGGAGGAGCCGGTGAGGAGCAGCGGTGGAGACGAGTTTCCTTTATAATAATGATCGAGGTTGTTTTTGCATGGTGGTCATTTAAAAAGTCATGATGCATGAGGCTCGACCTTGGAAGTCGTTCAAATTTAAATATTATTTAAAAATAAAAAGTAGCTCACAGACAGAGCATGTCCCTGCAGAACACACCGCACAGTCACCGTGAAAAAAAGAAAACAAGAGCCCGGGGGGAAGGAGGGGAGAGGGGGGTAGGGCGGAGGGGGTGGAGGATGAGGAGAGATGCGAGGACAGGATGCAGGAGGGAGGGGCGAGGCGTCAAGGATGATGATGACAACAACCATAATGTAGGATGTCATAAAAGAGAGAAATATCTTAGTGCAAATAGAAACTGATTTCCCCAATAAAGTAAAAGTTAAACTTGATTTAATTTGCAATCTTTATATATAAATGTTTAATCTCCACCAGTGATGTTAATGTGCATTCTGAAAAAAGCATTATTTGTATTATTAATTAATATTATTATTGCTTTTATTTTATTTTGGGTTATGCCTTTTATGGATTCTTTATTATTCTATTTCATTTATTCTATTATTTGTATTGACTTTTTTATATATATATAGTTTGTTGTTATTTTCAATTCAATACATTGGAGTGTAGAATTAGTTTGTGTTTAATTCTATATACACATGAATAATTAAATGTGTTGCTATTATTATCTTAATGGCTTCTTTGTTTGCACCTTTGCATCTAAATTATTGTTGTTTTTTATTTCAGAACAAGAAACCTCAACAACAAACTGATACACTCTCTGAACATTGGAATTGCCCCAGGGTTTTTAATTTCTAGGAAATGGTATTCACAACCTTATCTGACCTACTTGATATTAAAGTGCCACATTGTCCAAAGCTGCTCTTGTTGAATGAAACCCCCTTTAAAGATGACAGTATCACAAATGCTAAATGTGAAACAACCATTGGCGCCTTGGACTCCACCAGGTCAGAGTCCCTGTTTTAACATTGTAACGCAAATCATATACAAATAAAACCAAACAGTTTATCTTCGCATGTCAACCACTTGTGATGTAATCCTTCATTTAGTTGCTGGGGAGCATGGGGTTTTAAAGCTGATTTGTTTGTGTATGTTGTTTTTTCAAAATGTAAATGTTGATTAAACAAACAAACAAATCAAACTAGCTGCTAATTTGTGCCTGAATATGGACAAATAAAAACCAGCTAACCTGGAGCACAGAATACTGATGTGCAGCAGTGAAGCTTTCAAGTATGGACTGTATTTGACAGGTGCTTGAAGGCAACACGGTTCTCAGACAGGCCAGAATTGCCGAAAGGCCCTGATGTGTTCACTGCACAACACATAGTACAGTATGCATAGATTCAAACAGATATAGAGGACTTATGTTGAGATAACAACATTTACATTATAAGCCACCAGGTGAGAAACATTACGTTGTAAAAACGTTGTCACTTGCTCTAATAATTGAGTATTGAAGCCCAAACTGTAACACACTTTTTTAAAGTAATGTCAAATGAGTTTCAGGTATCTTTTAAACAATTGTAGCACCAGCTTGTTTCGATCCCTCTTGCATTCCTCATATGATATTTTAAAGGGGCCCAAGAAAGTAATTTTGTTAGAGATAGTGCACATCTGAGGCTGTGTGTTGCCCCCTAGTGTTGAAACACAGCCATCACAGGAGGATCCATGACAGCAGAGGGACAGTTTATCATTTCACTTATAAAGAAAGAATGACATTAAACTGTGACAAATAACATTGTTTCATTTTCATTAATAGGAAGCAGGCGTGTTTCAATTGAAAACGTTGGTTAATTTGATTTACAAATCTTTGGCTGAGAATAAAATAGCCATAACATTTAACATAATAAACTATTAGTAATGATAACGACTTCAGACTTGATTCAGCCGATAATCTTCATCAGGGAACATCATGTGTCTTTTCATTGCCTTTTCTGATTGCATTGCATCACTAGTCTTTCCGTCTCTTTTTAAATCTTTGCTCAATATATGTTATCTTGAGTCTCTTCGTAATCTTTTTACATCTTATTTATGTTTTTTTTTGTCTCTCTTTGGATGTTTTGTTTATTGTTGTGGTCATTGTGTATTGTTTGTGATTTCTCACCAAGAAATGTGAGGAGATTCTTTAAACAGCCACTCTGGCTTGTGGCCCCCTCTTCACAGCAGACCCGTTCAGTAAACTGCTCCTCTGTGTCTGTCCTGTGCAAGGAGTTTATCAAGAACTGCAGTCACTTCCTGTCCGAGCCTCAGGTGCTGTGTTCACCTCAGAAAATGTATGTAACCTTATTTACAGAAGCTTCTTCATTACTGCTTGTCACTCACAAATTCAACAAACTCGTCTTCTCGAGACGTCATGTTTGTGAGCATAGAAAGTGTTTTGCAGGTCAACTTTCTGGCTAGATTTGGACACGGCCACAGCAGGGGATTAATACATTTACAATGAATTCCTTCACAGTGAAAAACAAGTTCCCCATTTGTTCAAACTGCTGCGCCTCGTCATCTGGGCAGGGCTGCAGGAAGGAGATGTTTTTCAACAGGAGTTTTCAGACTCTAGGCGTGGTTTTCCTGAACCAGGTGGGAATTATGTAATCTGTCTCAGGGGTCGTAGTTGAACTGCTTGGACAAGCTTTTTCGGCATTTAATGAGCACAATTCTTCATGAACAGTTGCAGTTTTTCTTATGCAGTCTTTATGTGCATTAACAGAAACCCATTTCTCAGAGGAGCTTTTTTTAATGAAAAATGTGAGACTGAAATCTATATTTTCGAAAATCCCGACTGGCCCTCTTTAAGGTTATACTTTTTTAAGATGTTGAGGCCTTTTGGAAAATGTGGAAGCATGTAGGGGGGGCAGGGAAGGCTACGCAGTACGCAGGCTATACTGTCCCGCAGCTGCTGCCTCTCTGTTGGACTCCGGTACTGCACATTACTCGAGACGTTTAAAAAAAAAAAAAAAAAAGAGTGGGGGGCGAACGCACTAACTAGGCCTACTCCACCAGCGCCACAGCGCGTGTCGGATGAGAATGTCTGGCGTGCCACATTTGGCCCGCGGGCCGCCAGTTGATGGTCACTGTAGGGTAAATCCTCACCGTTGGTGATTGTATTATTTTCAAATGAAATATTATATAACATATTTCCTCATGTGGTTATTTCTTGCCAAAATATTTAAATGAAAGGTTGGAAATCATTTGTTCGATGTTTTTTTCCCTTTATTCCAACACAAGTCAGTGTTCTTGTAGTGAATCCCCTAAAAGTGTAGTTCAAGTGCCGGAAGTTGGCTCTAAACACAGACTTTTATGCTCAACTCATTTAGATATTTCGAGATATTTATTGTTTCTAGAAACAATCCGTTACGCATGTTTTTCTCACAGATCAATTAGAAAAGTTTGTCTTTCTTTTGTTAAAATGAACAATGAAAGAAACATTTTTAAATAACCAAATAAAGTATCTTTCTGGTATTTTCTGTCAGGGATCATAACCAGCCAAGACATTGTTTGTAAGTGAATGACAATACCAGAAAGATATCATATTTGTTTTAATTTGATACCTATTTATAGACATGTACTTATCTGCCCTTCATATCAGACATCAATCATTCTAAAATACAAACACATACGTCTCTTTGTGGATTTAGTAAAATTTAATTTATCTACAATTATCCCTCCATTCAGACCGATAGACTCTTTATTCATTTCAATGTGGCTCATAAACTGATAAGTTACACAATATAATACAGAAGCTGGATGCCAGTACTGGACAAAAAGTTGCAAAAATATCTCCTTTTTTTTGTCTTGACGTGTTTTCTGTCAGTGTTTTGCAGCATATTGTAGGTTCTGTCGTTAAAGAGAAATAAACATAATGAAATATAGTAGAAATGATGGGAGTGAAGATAAATTCAGCGAGCAGCACAGTGCCACGTTGCAGCTGAGCCTAAACTGTATGGCAATGATAAAATGAGAATAATATTTAACCTCTTTATTTTACCTCTTTGCTACATTTTAAATCCTTCTCTCTGAATTTTACTCATGACGTGTATTAATAATTACTTAGCGTCTATTTTCTTGTGATTACAAACTATATGAAAATACATTACAATAAACACAAGACTGGTAAAATCCATCACAAACTGACAGTAAAAGTAGCAGAGATGAATGCACTGACATCTCTTTGCTGTCACTGAAAACTGAACCAGTGGAAAAAATAACTAACATGTGACAGGAAGTAAAAGAAAGATGAAGATAGCATGGCAGCCGGAGGGGAGGAACTGCTTCAATATATTAGTCCTATTCTTCAGTTTCTCAGCTGTGTTTCTGCACAGTTCTTTTTTCTGCCTGTTAACAGACAAATATTCCCATCTCTCCTTTTGCTTTTTCTTTCAGTGTTTTCACTCTAGTCCTCGTCTTCATCATCGTCTTCTTCATCGTCGTCTGTTTGGTCCCTGGCGTCTAGATCGTCTTCATCGTCCACCTGTGAGGACAGAGTCACAGTCTAACTATAGCAAACACTCACGTCACAGCTGAGAGGACAACACAGTCACAAAATTAATCTATTGATTCGTGTTCACGAACACGATTTTCGCTTTTTTTTCGTGTCACACAGAACGATTTTAAAAGCAATGTAAATAATAACAAATTAGAAGGAAAAACAGATAAAAAAAATACAGATTTCAGTATTCTGACACAGAACGATTTTAGAAGCAATGTATTTATATTGGTAGTATGTTTCCTGCCTGCACCAAATAATAACAAATTAGAAGAAAATAAAAAATAAATACAGATTTCAGTATTCTGAGGCTTTGAGCCATTTCTTTTCCTCACGGACGGCAAAAAGACTCCGACATTATACAATTTAAAATAAAAGGGATAGGGTTCCTCCACCCCTTTTCACCTCCTGTCCCTCTGAATCCAGGGTCAAGCTAAGCCACTCCCCTTTAGACCGGACCTATCTATCTATTCACCACCACCAGTGTCTAGACTCCGGGGGGGTTTCATCTGATCGGTTCTCCCCTCCCGAATGATACTCCTGCACAACGGGGCCTAATCACCAAAACTCCATTACATTCATTTGTGTATTCCTAGCAATAAATATGTATTCTTACATGAAAACCGTCTCTCCTGATTGAACATAAGTTATAATCATTTGGACGAGATCGTGGATGTAAAATGAGGTTAACAAGTGGGTCATTTTCATTTAATTTACTGGTGTCCACAATCTAAATTTCAGCAGTAAAAATCAAACATGTCGATTCATTAAGGATCAAACAATCAACGTTACCTGGAGAAAGTTGAAGTTTTAGGCTTAGTGTGATTACTTGTCACTAGTATACGTCAGGTTATTTCTATTTGTTTCATATTATTTATCTCATGTATATTACTTGCTTGTGTAGGAAACCTTCATCCTGATCAGGTTTAGATGAATGACTCTCCACAGGAATAAAGCCTTGTAGCACTTACAGTATAAGACGGTGAGTTTAAACTGTTGATAATTGTAGATAAATATAATTCTGATGGTGTACCGGTTCTCCCAGGGCTTTGAGCTTCTGCTTGAGGCTGTGGATCTTCTGGTCCTGGTCGGCCAGCAGCATCAGAAGGTCGTCCTGCTCCTTCTTCGACTCCTGCACCTCCGTCTGCAGCTGGGCCTTCTCCGTCTGCAAGATGGCCGCCGTGCTGGTGGCTGCGGCCAGCTGCTGATCCAGATCCACCCGGCTCTTTGACAAACTCTTCGACTCCTCCTGGAATGAATGATGAGAGAATAATCCATAAATACAAACAATGGGAACCTGACTCTGGAGAAAAAGCTTATACTTTGGGAAAGATGAGAGCCTGACATTTATTGTTTATTATTGACATTTTGGTTTTAGCTGACTGGTTTTTTTTGTAGTAATATTAGAAGTCAACCCCGGGCGCCTTTCAAAATGGCAGCACACTGCTCCTAACACAGGATGGGTCAAATGCAGAGAAAAAATGTCCCCACGGGGATTAATAAAGTATATCAAAATCAAATAAAATCAAAATTGGTCGAGGTAAAGTGATGTTTCACAGTCATGCTCAGATATTAACAAACCGTTTTCCTACACACCTTGAGTCTCTCTGTCTCGCTCGTCTGAGCTGCCAGTCTGCTCTCCACTTCCGCCATCTTGGCAGCGTCTAACGAGCCGTCACTGCTGGAGACCGCCTCCGAGGACTGAGAGGAACCAGTCATTCATTTACTATCTGTCAATAATGATGTGATATTTTTGGTATTTAATGTGATTTTTGCGTGATATTTACCGCAGCTTCGGCTTTTCGGAGCAGCTCTTGCCTCTCCGTCTTCATCTGGTCGATTTCTGTCGCCTGGGAATGGACCTGACTCCTCAGAGCATCAAGCTCCTGCAACACAGAGAGTCAAAGACTTTAAAATGCATTTAACATTTAACTCAAAGAATGGTTGAGAAACAAACAGACGTGGGGTATCTCCTCTTGCACTTTATATGTCGTAGCTGCTATATTGTATTACCATGTCATAAATACTTGTGTATGCTGCTTTTGCACTTTTTGCATATCATGTATTTTGTTTTTGCTATGTTTGTAAAATGTAAACTTCTTAAATGTTTTATGTGAGGGACTGCAGATGGAAATGAGCTCAAAGCTAAATCTGGCACCGTTACGCTTGAGACATTTTAATGTTTGAAGTGTTCATTACTGTGCATTGTCCCTGCCAAATAAACGAATAAATAAATAAACATGTAGATGGATTAACTGAAATGATAAAAAAATGAATAAGCTCAAGGGGTAAGTCTGGTGGTATTCAACGATCATAGAGGAAAGTAATCCAAAAGCATTTCAATGAGAGGAAGTATGCGAAGGTATACTAAGGGTTTTCATCTTTCATGGGAGTTGAAGATAAAATCAGAAATGAATAATAATGCCAGCCTCATCCTTCACACATTATTATTGAAAAAGGTCAGTTTATGTTTCTAAAAGGGGAAACGGTGTATCAGTGATGAATCTCACCTTGAGCATTTCTGTGTTGTCTGATGCTGCCGAACCTTCTGCTGTCTCTGATCTCTACAGTCAGAGAAAACAGAGAGGACACAGGAAACATTAGTGATAGGGATGCTCCGATCGATATCGGCCGATATTCACTCTCTGCCGATCGTGAGAGCCGATCACATGACGTAAAATACATGACACTTTTCTCTGTGCGCGGCAAAACAAGCTCGCCAAAAATGGCTTCACCGGTCTGGCAGTATTTTAAGGTGTCTGAAAAAGACAGTAAAATAGCGGTATGCAACGTGTGTGAAGCAGAAATCCTGCAGCTCCACCCGCTGTGACGGACCGGTGAGCGGAGCGAAACACACATTAAGAGTTAGACCTAACACACTTAGCTATTTTAACTACCTCTGGAACAAGCTAAACTAGTTATAAATATATGTATTCTTCACTGTCGGGTCACTCATTACTGGATCAGTGAGCTCCATGAGACGATACTGACAGG
The DNA here is from genome assembly GCF_902827175.1 of Gymnodraco acuticeps. Lineage (NCBI taxonomy): Eukaryota > Metazoa > Chordata > Actinopteri > Perciformes > Bathydraconidae > Gymnodraco > Gymnodraco acuticeps. Next base: position 55,186 of record NW_022990701.1, read on the forward strand.
CTGTCAGGAGAGGGAGAGAGGGGGGAGAGAGAGCGCTTCTGCTCATTTCTCCCAAAGTTAATGTAAACTTGAATAATGTATTTGAATGTAATAAGTTGTTGTTTGTGGAAGCGCCAGTGAATGAGCTCCATTAACTGAGTTTTAAACATCACTTTAAATGGAAGATCCCCATAGGCCCCGCCCACTCGATCGGATCGGCCGATACTGATTCTGGCCCCAAAATTGGCGATCGGAGCATCCCTAATTAATGATGCACTTTTTTTGTGTGAGATGATTAAAGTAAAACCCCAAATGTAGAATAACAATCAAAACAGTTTAAGCCTTTAAGAAAATAAAATGTATTTCATCTGCTGATTATTTTCTTATACCTGGTCGATAGAATGTCATAGAAATATGAAAAAATCATTATGGGAGTTTCCGAGGAATGGAAGACTAAAGCTGCTATTATTATTATTATTATAAAGAAATAAGGGTTCCAAAAAAACCATCAATAATTAAATAAATGTGCAGTTTAATATAACTTGTATGTGACACCAGCAAGACACATCCCCCTATTAACATATGGATAAAGAAATAACATTATAGCATATTTAATACTGCATTTTAAATTAAGCTACACATGAATTTGATTATAGAGGCTTTTACTTCTTCTATTTAGAAATACATTTTTAAGTCAAGACATTTTTGTATTAATGTATTATAATGACAGCTTTGTTCCAGAGCCAAAAGGTGACACATAACATATTAGAGTGTTTTAATGCAAGCAAATCCTCACATCTAAGAAGGCAGTACTTGGAAATGTTTCACTTTTTGGCTTTGAAAGTATCTTTGATGATACAGAGATAACTAAATAAATACTATACTTACTGTGCATGGACAAATACAGCTGTAATACATTCAGGGTTCCCCATGGAAAGGGTTTCTCACCAAATATGGTTAGAAGTTTTGTCATAAGAATGTTTGTTGTTTTAAGGAGTTTTGGTTAGCCTGAAATCTGTAGTTGTTTTCTTTTATTACAATGTTGTCTGGCTGTTACAACGACGGTTTGAAGTCATCTGTTATTCTAAGTCTGTTTATGTGTTATGCCCGGAGGAAACAAGACACCGTTTGTGTAATAAAGTGAATTGTATTTGTGATGATTTGTAATGCAGTTTGTCTGACAATAAATCAGATTCTGGTGTTTGAACGTGATCACTGTTGCTGTTTGGGAAACGTTCCCCAGCGAGTCACACAGTTGTGTCTGGAGGAGTGTGTGTTCATACACCTCCACTTACAGCTTAGACAAACACACACTGTGCGTAGACATTACTAACCAGGGTGTTGATGAGAGCGTCTTTGTCACTGAGCTGTGCCTGCAGGAGTGTGTGTTGCTGCCGGAGCTTCTCCAGATCCTCTCTGAGCTGCGAGAGCTCCTCCGTCTGCAGCCCGTTCACCTGAGAGTCGGCCTGGCTGTTCGCCTGAGACTGGCTGTCCTTACCTGGAGGTGAAACACACAGTTCAAACACACACAATAATATAGCCGGATCGGTACTGGATTCTTCAGGTAGATGCAGATTTCTATACTCATTATTTCTCCATATATCAGCCTTGAGCCCTGTCAGAATATTTATGTTTTAGCTTATCGTAATAATAATTTTACGGTACAACAGCATTTTTCTGTTGTGTTTATACCCTGTTGAGTTTTGTTTACATAAGTACATCACCAATGAGTAGGCCAAAAAGATGCCAGAATAAACAGCATGGTTTATCCAACCATTTTTCAAACGTGGTGATTGTACAGAAAATAGCACTTTTTTGGTAACATAGGCAGAGATTCCTATTTATTTATTCACTGTTTTGGTTTAGGGAGTTTTATTTTAGAAATTATTATTTGTTAAGGATATGTAATAGTTAATTATAGTTCAAAGTTATTACTCCTTTAGAGGTTGTAGTACTAAAAAGGAAACAAAGTGTATTTCTCCAAAATATTATTCTTTCCCTTTCAGACCTCTGTGATTGTACATGTTATAGTTGTTGAGTAAATATGTTGTAAAACTATCTTGAGACGTCGCTGCATATCCCTGGTGCATCGTATCTCAGCAATGAAGCTGTAAAATGTTATCATCAACATGGACGGTGGCCAAAAAAATTGAAACAAGAACTGGGTTGTTAAAAAAAAAAATAAATAAATCACACGGAAATGTAATTGCAGAAAATTCCTCTTCTTTGCAGACGTAGAGCACTTTTACCCAGCGGACAGAAACACCTGTTACCTGTCAACCAATGAGATGAACCCACCTAGTTTGAGCTTGATGATGTTGTACTGATCTTTGTGCTGCTGGATCTGGGACAGCTGCTGCGTGACCGTCGTCTGCATCTGTTCGCTCTGAGACGTCATGGTCGCTACCTGCTCCTTCAGCTCCTGGATCTGAGTATCCTGAGGGTCACACAGTCACAAACAAACCGTCAATGGCACGAACATCAAATATAAGTAACATCATATACACCGAAATAAAACCCAAGCATGCAAAAAGTGTAATGTCAAGTCAAAGTCAACTTTATTGTCAATCTTCCAGTTTGTGTGACAGACAGACAGAGATTGAAATACCGTTTCCCACAATCCCGAATACAAAAACAAATAGAAATATGTGTGCAAATCTGTATATACCTATATATACACACTCAAAGACACATTTATACATATGCAGACCAGGGTTTCCAATAGCCAGTAATTACCCATTTTTAGCTGGTAAAATTCATAAAAAAAACCAGTAAATTCAAAACCTGCCGGTCAAATTGTCCGGTGATAATTAGGGATGCTCCGATCGATTGGCCGCCGGTGATTATCAGCCGATATTCACTCTTAATAGTTTGATCGGTTCTCTCGATAAAGGCCGATCAGGAGAGCTGGATCTGATCGATATGGACATAAACGCGAGTGAAGTATAACCGGACGAGCGAGAGAGAGATCAGATCTGACGGAGACACGCAGCTCTGCATGATCACCTGAAGACCCGCCCACCGTTTAGCGAGCTGCATGAGATGCTGACCGGCTGCATAGAGAGAGAGAGAGAGAGGCTCCGTTTCTCCCGTGTTATTATCCAAAGTTAATGTAAACTTTTGAATAATGTACTTTATCTACTACAAGTAACAAGTAGTTTGTTTGAATGTAATAATTATGTTGTTTGGGGAAGCGTATCATTTTTTTTTTTTAAATTAACTGAGTTTTAAACATCAGCATATCCGGTCATAGTCCGGTAATGACCTGCCAACGGAAACTCTGCTACACAATTCTTATTATTATTATTGAAACATGACCGGTAAGTTTCAAATTTGTCCGGTAAAATAAATTATTTCCGGACATTTGACCGGCAAGACAAAATCCTAGCGGAAACTCTGATGCAGACATTAAGACCTAAATAAAAGCACAACAATCAATATATACAAAAATAACAGTCACTTCAATATCTTTGTTTACCTGTTCTCGGATCAGGTCCTTGTACTGCATTACAATATTATCATGTTGTTCTAAAGTCTTCTTCACATCCTCCTCCTTCTTCTCATCCTCGCTGGATTTGTGAACTGCTTTTGTGATCACACCTGTTTAGAGTAGCGGGTAAAAAGCAAAGTTAAACTCTGCCATGACAGATGAACTATTGCTGGCTGTGTGGACGAGGCTCCGACTGACCCTCCAGCTCTTTGACCAGCTTGGTGAACTCGTGGTCGAACAGCATCTGCTCCGGAGACAGGAACACAGGCTGAGGCTTCTGAGCCGCCCGCGAGTACAGCTCGTGTTTGGTGATGAAGCCGAGCTTCTCCACAAAGTTCTCCTTTCCAATGCGCTTCTCGATGAGCTGCTTCAGCTTGTCTCTGAGGAGGACAGAGACAACATGGCAGGGCTTAAAGAGGATACAGCTTGTTTCAACAGATTCAAAATATCTAAACTTTGTATAACTTTGGCATCGGTGCATAGGAACAATTCTACAAAAACTTGATTACTTATCCATATAATATTTGTCTAAGTGCGCAACTATAATAGTTTTTGCACATTCAAAAGAGTCTCATACTGATATGGAACTGCAAGAGAACTAAGGTTTTGGAGTATACTGCAGATCATGCAACTGTGTTTAGGGGAGCAGTCTAAAGTGTGCGTGAGGACTTACTTGGTGTAGTTTTCCAGCGAGTTGTCGTTGTAAAAGATGCAGATGCCGAGCAGCAGCGCACACAGACCCTGGACCAGCCGCTCATCCTCCCCCAAGTTCTCTGAGATCTGAGCTGTCAGCTGCAGAGTCAGAGTCAAGGGTCCACACAGGCTCACACACACACACAACACAATACTATTTAATGCATAGCCTTCAATCCGAATAAGAAGATTAAACTGAATTCCTCCAAAGTTATTATTTCAAAATGAGAGTCAATCTGAAATCAATTCAGATTCATATTAAGGAACAGTTTATGAACTACTTTTTAAAGACAACTATGACTAAATATTAGAACGGCAACCTCAATTGGAATTTTTAAAAGTAAATTAAAGACCTATCTTTTTATTGTTTTTACATATTTTAATCATGTTCCTCATTTGTCATTGTGATGTTTTTGTCATACTCTGTAAAGCACTTGGGGCTGCGTCAAGCATGAAAGGTGCTATATAAATAAAGTGTATTAATATTATATGTATTATTAAATACAGACATGTATTGTAATGAAATGTGTCGATAGGCTTGCAATTAGTTTGAAGGATACAAAAGGAACGTTCTCCTGGTTGTGTAGAAAGTGAGTGACAGCGATGGGACAGTTGTTGATCCAGGTGCACAGCAGCATGAGGAGGCCCACCCGGGTCTGCACCTTACTGCCCTGTGGAGGAAAAACAACAATAACAATAAAATAAATGTGGTAATAAATGTTCTTCTTGAGTGACAGTAAAACTACTGATAAAGTCAAAATATGTTATTTTCTGGAGACATGAAAACACTTAGAGTTAAGGCAAAGAGGAAACTGAATGTACGTACTTTAAAGCAAATCATCAGATTTACCACTAATATTTTAATAACTATAATTCTACTTATAGCAAGTCATAATTTGCAGCAGGAATCTTACAAAACTATTGACAGTATATTCAATTCAGGAAAACTGATACAACTGATAAAATTGCAACAAAGGTTGTGATTATGAGTTGATGGCATTCATTTAGTTAGTTAGCACACTTCTCAATAAGTCAAATCTTCCCATCCTGACATGGGAAATAGATTCATATTCAACAAAAGAAGGAAATGGTTAGGTAAACCCATTCATTTCCTAAATGGAAGCACTTCAATCACATCAACCGTTAGTAGTTCTTAAAGTTATCACAAAAAAAACACTAGGACACAAAACACATACAATATATTGATACTAAAAGCACACAATTAATTTGTGGTTGCCAATTTGAATTGTGTGCGACTGATGCCTGGCAATACAAGTAATACAACATTGTTACTGTGTCTCCAACTATCAGCACATGCAAAGCAAAACCCACTGAATGTGCTTTTACGAACACAAAAGGAAGTGTAATAATAGAAAAGTGATAGACAGGTTTCAGATCTGCCACAGACCGCAACCTGGAGTCCCTTTGGTTGTTAAGAAAAGTCAGCTTTTATACAGAAAAAGAATGCAGAATAATGTGGAAAAGTAAAAAAAAGGGATGAATTTAATGGAGTTGGCTTAAAAATGATGAAATTCCATCCACAATGCAGACTGCCCAGCCAGAGATGATCTGTCATTTCTACACTGGCTGCAAACAAGCTGGTGCATCAACACTTAATGCACATCATGCTTTCAGAAGAGCTTTCTTAGAGTTTAATAAGATCTGAGCAATGAAGGAGGGGGAGAAAAACTTATCAGCATTAGAAACTATAAAAACGTACAAAATCACCTTTTCAGATTTAATCTCCAAATGTGATGCAATGCAAAAATGAAGATGAAAACAAATAGACAGGAACAAGACCACAAGCATTTAAACAAAGTATACACCGTGCTTCTGTAAGTGTTTGTGCGGTGGATTGTGTTAAAAACAACCGCTACTAGCTAATTAAAACTGAAGTCAAAGACTCAAGTGAGAGAAATAAAGACACATCCACTGTTTGCAGGACTTATACAACTACCGGATGTCCGTGCTCCTCCCCCCTGTAACCAATCTGATTCTTTGCAGTCATTATGACAAATGGCATAGAGCTTAATCTCGGGGTCAGCTCCTTCCTCCATGCACGTCTCCTGATGCCACACTAATCTAATACTGATCGAATTCCTGCACTCAGACTCCTCCCCCACTAGGAAGTGTAATTTCAAGAAGCCATTTTCATCCTTTGTGGGTTTGCAAAGACCCTTTTTGTCATTTGTCGTCTGGCATGAACTACAACCCTACATCAAATCAATCAATGTTTATTTATATAGCCCAATATCACAAATGTTACATTTGTCTCAGTGGACTTCACAGTTTGTACAGAATATCAGTATGACAATACGACACCCTCTGTGCTTTGACCCTCACATCGTACAAGGAAAAACTTCCAGAGAAACACCACAGTGTAAAGGGGAAAATGGGAGAAACCCCAGGGAGAGCAACAGAGGAGGGATCCCTCTCCCAGGACGGACAGACGTGCAATAGATGCCGTGTGTAAATTGAAGAGATAATACATGTACAACATAGGTACATGAAGCCTTGGTGCTTGCTTCTCGTTATCTTTTATGACTGAACATGACAAAGTAAGTAAGGTGGAGGTCCGAGGGGGGCTGGGTTTTGATCCTTTACTACAGACATAACTAGCGTAAACAGGAAGAGAAGAATAATTGGCTGCTCCAAGGGAGGCATGAAGAGAGTAATGCAAACTGAGAAACTCCCAGGAAAACGGTGAGGGCTGAGTAAATTGAGTTGAATAACTTCAACCTTCATCTTGTAGCCATTAATATATATGTTTAACCACCTGAATCCACAGGGGATATTTAACTAATCATTATAACTATAACTTTTTCTGGCACCTGCAATTGCAAGCAGGTACATGTAAGAAAAGGAACCAGACAAACAAGAGAGGAGATCTCTCACTTGGGCCCCAAAGCTGCAGCAGCTAACTTCCTGAACACACAGATAAGGGTTTTGCAAACAAACCAGTCACAGCTCAAAGGTGTTAGGATGACAAACCCACAAAAAAAAAAACAAGCTGCTTGGCTGTCCATGTGTGTACTTCCCCACTAGTGCACACAGTGAGAGCAACTAGTGTGCCACCCTGATGAGGAAGAGCGGGGTCAAAGCCAGAGGTTAGGGGTGAAAGAGGGGTAGTAGAGAGTTAAAGGGAAGCAAGATCCCCAAACATGTGGGCAACAAAACCACTACTACCGATGCCAGGCCAAAATAACCAGCTTAGATGCCACCCAAACACTCACAAAACACACACAAACACACAAGCATTACTTACCCGCCGGGCGATCTTATCTCCCTGCAAAACCACATAACGTTACACCGTTCTTTTCACCGTTGTTGACACTTCAGTATTAACCATAGACTGTAACCCTAATTTGCCCCAGAATCCTTCCTATCCAGACACACAGGTAACCTCTTATTCGTTCCTGCAGCTAAGTGTTCTCTTCCTACCTGTGAGAGGATGTTGGTGCATTGCTGCAGCAGGGAGACGGGGGGCTTCCCCAGGCTGGTGGCCAGCTGGACCCTCAGCAGCTGCTCCTTCTGGGTGAGGTTGTCCTGCAGGGCGTGGGCCAGTGCCACGGAGGCGCACCAGTTGGAGAGAGAGTCCGCTGAGAACAGGCCTCCGCACAGCAGCTGGCCCGCGGAGATGGAATTGGCTGACGGAGAAATGTGAGCCAGTCAGTAACGGATTATTTTGTACATACTTATAATATTACCATTATTCAGTCATATTTAGATGTGTTCATGTGCATTGTGTAAATTATAGTGTACGACAACAACTGTTCAACATCTCAGAAATGATATAACCTTAAAGAAATGTAAATGTCCTCAAAAGTTAAAGAACCACATATTTGTAACTTTCCCACCAAAGAGTGCCACAGTGACGCATCCTAAAACCCGGAAGTAAACTCCTTCCGGTTCCTTCAACAAAAACCAATGCAATTTCTCCATAGGATTTTGGAATCATACATCTATCGATCATAAATCCATCGATTAGATTTATGATTCGAAAATTATAAAAGTAGGGTAGACATGTGGATATTATCCGGCTGAACAAAACGTGATCTGTCTCTTCAATGTGTTTCAACCACAGACCTTATTTCCAGCTATTTTCCTAAATCCTATGGAGAAATTGCATTGGTTTTTGTCGAAGGAACCGGAAGTGGTAAAATTATAACTTACTTCCGGGTTTTAGGACGCGTCACTGTGGCACTCTATAAAGCTAATTCGTTACAATTAAGTATTTTATTTGTAATATTATAATTATTATTTTTTAAAGCCTATTTCTATGAGTGAAGTGCTTCAATTTAATAGTATCGTAGCATCTTTTTTTCAAATGTTTTTTGTTATTGTATATAAACAGCCTGTCAGTGTTTTATAAGTGTTGAATCTAAAGCATAACTACTAAAAAAATAAGGCGGCTTTAAGACTTTGCACTCTTGAAAGATATAAAACAACTGAAGTACGGTTGGTACGAGGGAAATGATCAATGTCTTGTCAGGAGAAATTGAAAATGAACTTCTAGATTCTCAACTCGGTGTGACTTACCATCAATGGTGGAGGGCAGCAGCGTAGCCACGATCTCTCCCTGTCCCTTCTGGTTCTTGTACAGGAAACACTGGAAACAGTAGAGGACGGCGCAGCGAAGCACAAACGGTTGTCTCTCATTCACCATGGACATGAGCAGCACCACGATGGCTGGTCTATGGACAGAGGAAGTTCAAGTTGGATTAGTTAACTATCAGATGGAAAGTGGGGGTTTTAGGTCTCAGGATGTTTCGTACCTGGGTGGGTTTGAAGGAGCGTTGACGGATGCAAAGTAATCCTGGTTGACCTGTGACCCCCGGATGACCTCTGACACAGTGTTGATGGTCTGAAAAAAAGCAGTTGGATCAATATGGAGGACTAAAACTGCCTTTATAACATATTAAAAAAATCAAAACAACTCAATACATAATTAGAGAATCTAAAATAAATAAATGTGCAGGTTAATTTTAAAAGTGTTAAGCACTAGTTTTTATTAGAAAATAAATGTGTACAAAAATAAGACATTTCTCAAATCAGTTTATTTAATTATGATTATTTTGGTGGGTATTTTGTTTGCTTTTAAAATGTACCTGAATATTTATTTCATAATTTAAGCTTTATTTATGCATTTCCTTTATTTATTAATGTATAAATATAAGCAAAATGTTGTACGTCTCAAAAGGGGCCAATCCTTCTGTTTCTTCTGGGTGTACTGGGTATTGCTTTCTGTCCTTACCTCAGTGAGGATGTCGGCAGGCACCCCCGTGGCCATGAGGATGGTGCACAACTGCTGCAGCAGGCCGCACTGGTACATGGACTTCTGACAGCTGGCTGAAGCTCCAGGGGAGTTCACCGGAGACACCATGACTCGCACCAACTGGGAACAGAACATTGTGCAAGGTTATAGCAAACAAAATGCCATTGTTCTGCTCGCTTCATTTGTGAAATGGTGGAAGAAACACGTCAACTTGACTGCTCTGCGTTACCTGCAGCATGAGGTGGAGGTTGGTGACCTTCTGTGCAGACCAGCCAGAGTTATCATCCCCAACCTCGAACCAGGGCTTCATCCTCTGGATGTACGAGCCCTCCTTGAAGAAGTTCTGGTTGGAGCTGTTGTTCTTCAGCAGGTTGAGCAGCAGCAGCAAGCAGTCCTCCACCACGATACCTGCAGGCAGAGAAGGATGTGCATCAGGACATAACTCACAAGAAAAACAATATTCATACGGTTTCATGTAAAGAAACTGGATTGTCATATTTCAAAAATAATTTTACCTCCATCGCTGCTGCCCTCTTCTGTGATGATGTCTAGAAGACGCTCAAATGCGCTTTCAAATGCCACGATTTTCTGAATAGCAGCATTGCTTTTGGTCAGCTGTTGAAGCAACAGCAGGCCCTGTTGGAATGAAATACAAGTTGTAAAAATAGTTTGGAATTACACAGTTAGAGTTCAGACACACTGTATAAGGTTCAGGAAATATCAGGATGTACAGTTTATCATCATAGAAATGCACATTTTTGTTACAATGTATGTATGCAAGTGGTCAAGGAAGTGTTTTGCTGGTTTGTATTGTAATTTGTATTACATATGAAGAAGTTAAAGGTGGGGTAGGTAAGTTTGAGAAACCTGCTTGAGATACACTTTTTGTTATATTCCATGGAATGCTCTTAACATCCCGATAGCAATGAATACATTAAATGCTTTGACAATAAATACATAAAAACATTTCATCTGTGGAAGCCGTGGCGCTGTAAAAAGCACGACCAATCATCTGAGCCGGCCCGACTAAAATAACTGGATGGCCTACCTACCTGTCAACCTTCCATCTGTGCACAAACTTATCTCGTGCCCTCATTGGTCATGTGCGCGTTCGTGTGTGTTAGAGGAGGGGCTCTGTAAGGAAGTGGCAGATTTCTTCCGGCTGTGTATTTTCAAATTCTAGCTACTCGAGCTGGTTTCTCCAGAATTACCTACCCCACCTTTAATTATTTGTATAGTCATTTATTATATACTTTGGTATTTTGATAGGCTTCAAAGTCCGAATGAGATGGCTGCGTTCTTGCACACAGAGCTAAACTAAGTCTAAACATGGCAGCAGTTTCACAGGTTTCCATAAACGTTTTATAACAAAATGTCAGCTTAAACTGAAATACTTACATCATTACGGATCACTTCTCTAGAGTCTGCCAATAAGTCCATCAATCTGGAAACACCTGCGAATGAATGAATCAAAAGGTTTGATTAAATACTGGTTGATCTAAAACACAAAACATTTAGCAATTTAAAAAAAATACTGTCTGACAATCTGACTATCTTTTGTTGTGAGTTGCCAACTGTTCCAGAGAGAACAGGTGCTCTCAGCAAAAGGATAGAGATATGTTGATACAAAACTGAGGGTGAGTAAACCCCTGATAACTCTAAACAGGTCACATGTGCAGAGGAGACACTCACCCATGGGGCTGACCAGAATAATCCCCTGGACCTGGACCCCCTGGTTCTTCAGGAGAGCGGTCAACAGCTTCACCCCGGGCCAGCGAACGTGAAAGTCAAACTCCTAAGAAATAAAACACATCAATGCATAAATGTGTCAGGCTGCGTTGAGACAAATATAAAACCAAAGACTCTCGCCACTTGAGTAGAAAGTGCTCAGTACCTCCAGCAGACTGAGAATCAGAGTGATGTGTTCGGGGTCCTGAATGAACTGCTCTGTGAACTGAGCCCCGAGGTCATCAGACTGCTTCTGCATGGCCTCATCTGTGAAGGAGAATGAAATATAACATTTGCTCCAATAAGCACTACAGCAGCAGTGCAGTGAGGGGACCAGCTGGTTTGTTCATAACCATGAGCCCGAGTTAGAAAGCTTCATCAGATCTTCTCATATTACAAGGAATAAGTAAAGCCATTTGAGAAATGTGCAAATGCTCAGGGTGATAGTTGTGAACACGCCTTTAGGGAAACAAAGATGGGGGATGAGGGACAGCTGGGTGGGAGGGTGAACAGGGGGAGCTCAGTAGGGTTACTATGTACACACAGGAATTTAACATTTAACGTGGGACGACAGAGAGCTAACAACATGGTGAGAAACCCCACTGCACTCAGATTAATTGCATACCCACCTAGTAATCTGGACATACCTTGTTCTTTCTCTAAGATTTCTGCTTCCATCCAAAAACAATGTTGTGACATTTAAAATGTATATTAGAAGTTGCAGTAATCAATGTTTATATTTCCAATGGATCAAATAAAGGGCTGTTTTCAGAAGATGTACATTCTTCCTTTTCCTGGAGATATAAATGTATTCAGAGTGCTGCTAGACTGCACCGTTAATACAGGTACACGCCTCCCTTTGTGGCTTCAAGCATTATGGGAAAATGGATTACACAAGTCAGATTTTACATATAGTCTAACGCTAATAATAGTAGTGTAGACACTCCTTTATGCACTGCGCAATAATACTGGATTAAAACATATTTAATAGGTATGGATAAACAATTTGAATAAAAGCTAGGCATCATTGAATGTTAATTTTGTATTTGAATCAACATTGTGACAGAGCGTTAGACTTCTCGGTACAGCGCTAGAAACAAAGGGGCAACAAGATATGACACGTAAACAGACAGAGGTGTGGGGAAGTGATTAGTGAAGCACTCATGTTCCCACCCAAAACACCTTCCACTCACTTTTCCAGTTTCAACCCATTTTAGTGCAGTTAGTTAGATAGCAGCTTAATTACTACATTTGCAAAAGCTTGTTTTCAGTACTGACCAGGCATGGAAACATTCTTATGCTTCCCTGAGGCAGGGATAGGGGTTACTGCGTCTGAGAGTGCGGGGGGGAAGAGGAAGTTTAAAGCCTCACCCAAAAGCCAGCATTTATTTCAACCAACCTGAAGAATCAGCTGACTGATTCTTGTGAAGATATAGCATGACAACAATCAAAAATACAGCCTTGAATTTCATCCGCTAATAAAACTCTGTGTACTGCAGCAGGTGTAAACAATACGTGCTCTTTTCCCAACCACAAAAACAATGAATGATTGAAGTGCTGCTGCTGGTGGTTAGGGGTGGGGGGGGGGTGGCGTCATGCACAGTTTAAAAGATGTTTACCTTCTGATTCATCTGTAGGGTTAAACATGGAAGAGAAAAGAGAGAATCTTTACACAAAGCATTCATCATCAGTGAACAGAGGAGGGGAATGCAAATTAACTTGTGTCCAATTGAAATGAACTGAACTTATTTACACATGCAAAGAATAATGGCTCCGTCACCGGTTACTGTAGTCACACAATTAGGAAGAATTATCTTCAATGGTGATCAATTTAAGGTGAAATTAATCATTTCTAATAAGTTAGGAAGGGTTAAATACCTTGCTCTTCCTCCTCATCATTGCAGATGAGGTTGTAGAGTGTGTCCAAAGCATAGCCAAGGATTTCAGAGTCAGACCTGTTCCATTTACAGGAAAGATCGGAGAATAAACAAAACACAAGTCGCATTATTAACTCTTATCAGAACAAGGTGCCTATAGAAAAATAGAAATATTTGTATCATACCGGTCAGTTTGCAGAATGTTAATCAAGTGTTCCATCGCCTGTGTGCCAACTTCCATGCGATATTTCTAGAAAGGATCAAATGGAAGACAAGGCCATTCTTAAGGTGATTTACAACAACAAGGCAAGTAAAAGCTATATATCAAATATTAAATAAAAGCATAAAGACAGATTAAATACAAATTTGAGAGAACGAAATAGGACAAAAGTTCACAGTACAAACAGAAAAGGTTATTAAAAACAACTGTTTCATTTGCAGTAGCAGATAAGAAATGTTTTTGGACTCAAACTAAATCCTAGTGCTTTCGAATTACCAGTAATATTTGAATAATACTAAATCATGAACTTTGTACCGTATTTCTTATGAAATACAGGAAGTCAACACATCTCTGTCTGTGTTTTTGATCAGCACTGATACCACTGAGCGATAATGTGAAACCCTGTGTCTCCTAAACCCCTTATTCATGCCTGAAAAACACATTACTCATGGTTGATGTGGCACACAGTAACACAACTGTCCATGAACAGAACTGAGAGGCAGCTTTGAGAGGATTCAGCAGAGTTTGACAAATCATCCATGACGGAAGAGAATATATTTACAAATATCATAATTAATTTACATGCCACTTTCTACTTTGATGACAGCTACTGCTGCAATTTAAAAAAGTAAGTATGCCAAACACCTTGTGAGAAGCATCCATAATGTGGCTTAACCAAAAGCTTATCATATTCTCAGCCAGTATATGTTATCAATCCAGATGAAAAAGGATGCATTCAAATATTACAGCCCTGCAATAAAGCCAATCTTTTAAAAGGTAACAATGGTGTGTTTTAAATTAATTGTTTTAATAGAGAGGTGTTTCTTATATATTGTTCTCCAAAATTATTTAATTGCCAGAAAGACAAAGAATGTAAAACACTCTCAGTAAAACCCAACACAATGCAGCTTCTACCTCCATAAACGTCAAATGTATTGCATTGTTGCATTGGACTGAATTACTTTGTGCACAGTGTACTAGATTAACTGTGTCTGGTTTTACCTTAGAGAGGGACTTGAGGGCCCGGACAGCATCTCTGCGGTCTTCTAGTAGCGTCGAGGAGGCTACCCGGTCACACAACTTCTGGATCTGTAGAGAAAGAAATCATTGATTATTTGTGCAGGACTCATATACGGCCTAAAAGATATTTTTATGTGACTTAAAATAGGGATGATGGGTTGTATTTTGCACATCAGCGGACATGATGTTTTCCTTTACTTCAGAAGCATGTGGTACAAGGTATCATGAAAAATGTGGTTGTTATTTTTGTTCTCAGGAGTCATAAAATGAAAATAAATGCATTCCTCTAATATTTGTAAATTATTGGATAAGAAAATGTGTTATTTATTTTACATGGTCCCAACTACCATACATTTTCAACCGATAACAAATGCCATACTGTTAGGGTCTTAGGAGACAAACCAGTTGGAAAACATTAGTCTAAATAACAGAATTACTTAATTGTAAAACGGCTGCAATATTCCATCATTTATTTTAAGGCATTGGAAATAGATTATCCTAAAATGCTGAACAACACAAGCACCTTGAGGAGTCACCTTGGACGGTGATGATAGGCCACCTTTTTATAGGCTTAGCAATTATGTGACAAGTTTGTAATCAGATCAATTGATAGTGAAAGCTAAATTCATTGCAGATATATATGAAGAGCATAGCGAGAGGGACAGTGTTACTAAATGTCTTGCATCCCATATGTTCCCAGGGTGATGAATTCCCACGCTTAATCTAATTTTAAAAAAGACACATTACCGGGATCTTTCAAAGGGTTTTAGGATCTCATCAATGTATGTTTCTCTAGGTCAAATGTTAAAATCACCCACCAACAGATACAGCCTGATGATGACATGCTAATTGAAACCTACGCCCTCAAATTTGGCATGATCTGTATCTTTTTTTGTTGTAGACATTGATATCTACAAAGTGGCTGCACGGGTTGTGATGATTGAAATGTATTTTAAAATCCCATATTCCTTCATTCGTTTGCAATTTGAAGTGCAACAAAAAGCCCTTACCAATCACTACAAATGTTGGTTTATATCAAGAACAGGACACAGGGAACCTAGAGATGATTACAATATCATTTAATTTGGATGTTAACATAGTTAGCTCGTGTATTCTTGGATGTAATTTGAAGATAAAGATATAGTAAACAGCCGATACTCCTTATAGTCATTATTGTCCATTCATTACAGCTACACGTAGAGAAAACAGAAGACATGTCAGACAGCCTGCTGCTAACTGACAGGTATGCTACGTTAGCTTATTAGCTTTATAACTAGCTCGTTGTTCTGATTTAGGAAGGCCTCCGTCTCTTAAAATGTAATTATTGGTGTTATATGTAGGTAAATACATGCACCCTGCGTGTATACACATGAGTTTAAATGCTGACGTGTGTGGAGTCAGTACGTCTGGAACCCTGTGGTGGTAATGTTAGCTAGCCTCAGTTAGCCTCAGTTAGCTCCAGTTATCCAGGGTGTTTCCTACCGTCTCGGCTCCGGAGGGCTGCGGCCCGGCGGCCTGTCCCCCCATCACTCCTCTGAAGAAGTTCATCTCTCGGTGCCGTATTCAAAGCGTCTCTCCTTCCGATAAATCCCCCAGACTCCCCCTTCAGTTGTCCGTGTAAAAACGACGTGAATAGAAAATGAAAAAGGTACACAATGATGATTTTCTACAGTGTACGATCGACCCCGGAACACAAGTGTGAGGCACTGCGCATGCGCGAAGACGTGGCGATACGTGGCTGATCAGCAGAGTTCAGTTATTTAAAGGGCAAGATAACAAACATTGAGTGTATGGAGAACTACATATGTCATTATAACTGGTAAAAGACTAAATACAAATAATGAATAAAGAAAGAAATGTAGGTATAAAAGTATAATTTTCGGATTCACCCCTATATGCAGGAGAAGTGAACTATATACATAAAATACAATAAGCTAAATGTTGCAGAGAAGGTTGTGAGTGACCAAGTCAATGCAGGAGTCTATATACATGTAAAATAAAATAAGATAAACAAGAACAGATTGTACATTAAAATAGTGTACAGTGGAATAAATACTGCTTATTGTAGTTATCAATACATGTATATACTTGTGTTTAAAGTCGAAGTGTTAACCCTGAAATAGAAAGGGCAAATTCATTTGACAAAATTATACATACAATAGTTATTCACTGTGCTTTTGAGCTCGTTCCTAGTGTTTGTATTCACGTTCAATGCCAAAACTGAGATTAGACAGTTTCTCAGTTAACATTGTTTCTCACCACTTGAAATAATAATAATACAGACACTATGATTCACATTTTCTCGGTAATTAAAGTAATTAAGACTCTGTTGATAAAATGATTCAATCCAGTATGATTGTATAAATGATAATTACAGTATAACAGAGTGTGACACAATACCTCAGTCATAAAACTAATGCATTAAAAAAACAAATAATGTCTCACCCCTATCTATAAAAAGGCTTCTCAGAGGTTCAGCAGGAAATAACTTTCCATCAACCATGGAACTGATAACAGCAGCCCTGACTCTTCTTCTGTGCTCCCTGATACACGACACAGGTAGGATTTATCATTCTTTAATTCAAACTTACATAATATATACTTTTGGGCTGTAACCCCGAGGACGTTTCCTTGGATAGAAGATCTATGAAACAGATAGTAAAGATATTCAAGGCAAATTTGTGAATTTGGGATTTGATTGACTAGACTACTCGTATCTGGTGATTCTTTCTGTATTTTTTTGTATTTGGGTGTGGAGTAATAGTGGTAGTACATAGTAGTAATAGTAGTAGTAGTACATTTGTGTATGCAGACTCCAGCATTTTTAGGCAAAATATATATTATATGTTTACAATTTATTCTAGCTTTAACCTTTTGTAAACAGCATGCATGAAATGTATGTTTATTTGATGAACATTTAACCAAGTTAATAAATTGTTGAGTTCTTCCAAATAATTTAGATTTTTTTTTTAATTAGACTCATGGCATTAGTGTTGTTAAGATCCTAGCAATGGCCTTTTATTTCATAATATTATGACAGTGAAATCTTCTTTTTAAATCTTTCCTCAAGGATCTGTCAATGTTCGGAATAAATGTGCCAACTATCGACAAGGAGCTAAACGAAATGACCAGCAAGGTATGACGTTTACATTCGCATCACTTTATTACATTACATTACATTGCATTTAGCTGACGCTTTTATCCAAAGCGACTTACAATAAGTGCGTTCGACGAACAAAATACAAACTTGAGGAAAACAGAATCATATAAGTACATCAGGCTTCATAGAGCAAAAACATTTCAAGTGCTACTCAACTGGCTTTAAATAAGCCAGCCCTTTATTAGTATATAAGTGCTTTGTTAATAGTTCTATCGCTCGAAGTGGAGTCGAAAGAGATGAGTTTTCAATCTGCGCCGGAAAATGTGTAAGCTATCTACTGTCCTGATGTCAATGGGGAGCTCATTCCACCATTTTGGAGCCAGGATAGCAAACCCACGTGTTTTTGCTGATGGGAACTTGGGTCCCCTTCGCAGCGAGGGTGCAACGAGCCGTTTGGTTGATGCAGAGCGGAGTGCACGTGCTGGGGTGTACGGTTTAACCATGTCCTGGATGTAGGAAGGGCCAGATCCATTCGCAGCATGGTACGCAAGTACCATTGTCTTGAAGTGGATTCTAGCAGTTATCGGAAGCCAGTGAAGGGAGCGGAGGAGCGGCGTGGTGTGGGAGAATTTAGGAAGGTTGAAGACCAGGCGAGCCGCTGCATTCTGGATGAGCTGCAGAGGTCGGATGGCACATGCAGGTAGACCAGCCAGGAGGGAGTTGCAGTAGTCTAGGCGTGAGATGACGAGAGCCTGGACCAGAACCTGCGTCACTTTCTGGGTCAGCTGGGGACGCATCCTCCTGATGTTGTAAAGCATGTATCTGCAGCAGCGGGTTGTAGCAGCGATGTTTGCAGTGAAGGACAGGTTGTTATCTAGGGTCACACCCAGATTCCTTGCAGTCTGAGTCGGGGAAACAACTGAGGTGCCGATGTTGATTGTTAGGTCAAGAGTGGGACAATCTTTTCCCGGGAGGAAGAGCAGCTCAGTCTTGTCAAGGTTGAGCTTGAGGTGATGAGCAGACATCCACTGAGAGATGTCAGCTAGACAAGCAGAGATGCCTGCGGGGAAAGGACAGAATTAATTGGGTGTCGTCCGCGTAGCAGTGGTATTAAAAACCATGCGGGCTAATGACTGATCCGAGCGAGTTTGTGTACAAGGAGAAGAGGAGGGGACCAAGAACAGAGCCCTGAGGGACCCCTGTAGTTAATTGACAAGGGTCGGACTCGGACCCTCTCCAAGTAACCCTGTTGGTGCGGTCTTTGAGGTATGAGGTGAGGAGGGAAAGTGCAGAGCCTGAAACTCCAAGTTCTTGGAGAGTGCGAAGGAGGATCTGATGATTCACCGTGTCGAATGCAGCAGACAGGTCCAAAAGGATGATGACAGAGGAGAGGGAGGCTGCTTTAGCAGTGTGCAGTTCCTCAGTGACAGCAAGGAGGGCAGTTTCTGTGGAGTGACCTGCCTTGAAACAAGACTGGTGCGGATCCAGAAGGTTGTTCTGATGGAGATAGCAGGAGAGTTGTTTAAAGACAGCGCGTTCAAGTGTTTTAGACAGGAACGGGAGGAGAGAGACAGGCCTGTAGTTTATAACATCAGACGGGTTGAGAGTGGGTTTCTTTAGGAGAGGGTTTACTCTTGCCTCCTTGAGACTGTTTGGAAAGTGACCAGAAGTTAGAGAAGTGTTGATGAAATGGGTGAGAAACGGTAGAATGTCAGGAGCGATAGTCTGAAGGAGGTTTGAAGGGATAGGGTCCAGAGGACAGGTGGTAGGGCGGGCAGAGGTAATGAGGGTAAGAACCTCACTTGGAGAGAGAGGGGAAAAGGAGGTTAGTGTGTGGGTGAAAGGAGGGTCTGGTGACCCAGCGGTGAGTAGAGGTGAGTCAGAAAAAGAAGAGCGAATATCATCAACCTTTTTTTCAAAGTGGTTAACAAAGTCGCTTGACAGAAGGGAGGAGGGGGAAGGGGCTTTGGGAAGGTCCAGGAGGGAGGAGAAGATGGAAAATAGTTTTTTGGGATTGGAATATGAAGATTGGATCTTATCTTGAAAGAAAGTGCTTTTTGCCTGAGAGATCGAAGCAGAGAAAGAGGAGAGGAGAGCCTGATAGGTTAGGAGGTCGTCACGGTGTTTGGATTTCCACCATTTCCGCTCTGCTGCCCGAAGGACGGTTCTATTAGCACGCAGTGCATCATTTGGCCAGGGAGCAGGAGGGGACTGACGAGCCTGCCGAGATGTGAGAGGACAGAGAGAGTCCAGTGAGGATGAGAGAGTAGAGAGGAGAGTTTCTGCAGCAGAGTTTGGAGGTAGTAGTTGGAACGAGTCCGAGGAAGGGGGGCTGAGAGCACCGATGAGGCAAAGGTAGAGGGGGAGAGGGAACGAAGGTTACGGCGGAAAGGTGCAGGATGAGAAGAGATTAGTTTGTTATGTTTGGAAAGGGGTAGAGAGAATGAAATGAAGAAGTGATCGGATGTGTGGAGCAGGTTTACAGAGAGGTTAGAAGTAGTACAGTTCCTTGAGAATATGAGATCAAGGACATTGCCAGCTTTATGAGTTGGTGGGGACGGAGACAGTGAGAAAGCAAAGGCGGTTAACAGAGATGTTAGTTCGTCTATCTTCCCTGTCTGGAGGTTGAAGTCTCCGAGAAGTACAGCGGGAGGACCAGTTTCAGGGATGTGTGAGAGGAGATGATCTAATTCCTCCAAGAAGTCCCCCAAGGCGCCTGGTGGACGGTAGAGAACAACAATGGTTAATTGTATAGGATGGGTTACTGTGACGGCATGGAATTCAAAGGTGGAAGGAGTGAAGTTAGGTAGCTTGAAGAGGGAAAAGCTCAATTTGGGAGAGAGCAGGAGACCAGTGCCACCTCCTCTGCCAGTGGGTCTGGGTGTATGGGAGAAGGAATATGCTGTGGAGAGAGCTGCTGGGGTGGATGTGTTGGATGGAGTAATCCACGTCTCAGTGAGAGCAAGGAAATCCAGAGACTGCAGGGAAGAGTAGCCAGAGATGAAGTCAGCCTTAGGAACAGCTGACTGGCAGTTCCACAGGCCGCCTGAAACTAGATGTTGGATCTCAGTGGAGCATGTGGGATAGACGAGAGCAGGCCGGTTATATCGATTACGAGATACACGGGGCCAGTGATAATTGCGAGAAGACACATAAACAGGAATGGAGAAAATACACATGATTATAGCATGAGGGGCTAAACAACCAAATAAAATAAAACACCAGCGATACTTTAGCTCAATCAAAGTAGGATTTGCCTCCTCTTTGCCTCCCTCGTGACTCCCGCAGGACTCCAATGTCTTTGTCAGTCTTTGACTCCCGCAGGACTCCAATGTCTTTGTCAGTCTTTGTCAGTCTTTGACTCCCGCAGGACTCCAATGTCTTTGTCAGTCTTAGCCTGTCTGACGCTCCAGGAAAGTGCTACCTAAAATGGACACCTGATTGCTGAGTTCTCACAGCTGTGGGGCCACTTCCCTTTAATTAGTTAACTCTCTGCAGCTGGTGGCCCTCAAAAGGAAATCGAGACTGGCTCCCGAGTCCCTCCTGACTTGTTATTGTATTTTAAGTGGCCCAATGGTTTTACAATTATATTAAACCCTAAGTTATAAAGTTATGAGTTTAACCCTTAATACAGTTACACCTACTCAATAAAGCTCTTAGTATTCTACAAATGTTTAAATCAAAGTTAACCCTATAGTCAGTTAGTTCAGTTTTAAGGTTTCAGTCAAATTACTTGTCCCAAGTTTCTGCCTGACAGATACTGTAGCGGTTTTGAGATTTAAAATCACAATTTCAGTCAGATCAACTACAGAGCATTGATACAGAGTACACACACTGAAACAGAGAAGTCTAAAAACAGAATGTTACTCACACAATTCTAGAAGTCTCCAGTTGCCTTCCTGTCAAAATCGAGTTGCACACTGCAGGATTATTTCAGATCTTTACGTGAATTTGATTGATTTCATCCTTTTCAGGTGATTTTTTCTGTACTTTTTTGTATTTGGGTATGGATTATATATAATACTGTAGCGACCCTGCATCAAGGGCGCCGGAAGCGGGGGGGCCAGGGGGCCATTGCCCCCCCACTTTACGGCCCTGCCCCACATTTTCGCAGCAGCGGATGCCGCGGAACCCTGTACACATCCCGTTTCAATAATTCCCTTCTACTCTAAAGTCACATCTAAAAAGAACGCCATCTGATCTAGCTGTGTATATTTTGTTATTGTTGATTGTTATATTCAATCTCATTAGCTACAGGCATTTTTGAAGCTTGTAAAGGGAAGAACACAGCTCGCCTCTCACTCGCCACTCTGCTCTTCTACAGCGCCGCTTCCCCTCCCTCCGCTGACATTATGAATGTAAGGCATAGTAATCATAGATAACACCGCAGGGTCCGTTACAGTTTGTTTTCATCTGATTTCAAATAAACAAAGTCTTGGCTTTCAGAATATTAAACTTGTTTCGGCAAATTCAGATGATAAATACAGCTTTGAAGCTTTTAACGGCATAATTACAAGCGGAGAACGGAGTAATTTGACGTCACAGCAAGCATAACAACAGCCGGTGTTTCTCCTGAAAGTTTTCCCCGGGAAACACGCAAAAATACACAAACACACACGTGGTATACACGCACACACTCGCGAGCTCCCCCCAGACCAGTAATCCAAACGAAAATATCTTCCCTCCGTACTACTTTGATCATTTGCTCCGCTAATAATCAATCAGATCGATCCAGAGAAGAGGAAACTTTAAGGCCTTTTTCTCAAAATGATGACTCGGTGACAGTCATTATATAATGTGACATATTTTGCTTAATATAGTACAAAAACAATCCTGATATCATTAGAAAGCTAGGAATCTCATCTTTCAACAGTGTATACAACTCAAAATGTGTCTTCGGATCAATGCGACTGATTTCGATGGAGCAGGTCACTTTGCATTAGGTAAAATACAGCAGGCAGACATAACAGGAAGAATATGTACATTTTAATCCAATCAAATAGGACATTGTCACACCATTCAAATGTATCCATGTACATTACAACCAATAACAAAGCTTAGATGTGTTTATTTGTTACGTTGTTTACGTTATGTGTTACGTTGTTCAGTGTGTGTCAGCCGTTAACCTAGATAGATAAACTTGCAAACATGTCAGAAGAACCGTCGCATAAGAAAACAAAATACAGTCAAACTAAGCTGAAATTCAACAACTTGAATGTCAGATCCCTGACATCCACAACTCCGGGGCCTGGTCCTTCAACCATAGAACCAGCTCCGGAGCCTGGTCCTTCAACCACAGAACCAGCTCCGGAGCCTGGTCCTTCAACCATAGAACCAGCGCAGCCAGATGAACCCCAGCAGCAGCTCTGCGGCCGCAGAGGCTGTCAAAACCGCCGCCGCCGGCATCGTTGAACCGAAACAGGCTGGTTCCGACTGCATGGAGGTTTGTTGTCGGGACATTGTGACGGGCCAATAAAAGCTTATTTGGGCAAAGAGAAGGTACTTCAATGCAGAATGGTACAAAAACAGAGAGTGGTTAATTATTTGCAAAACCACTAAACGAGCCTTCTGTGAAATATGCAAATGTCATGCTGTCAAATGGCTTGTAACTTTCTCCAAATGTGGAGATGACAGCTTTGTAAATACCGAGTTAATAACTGGAACTTTTCACAGAGCTTACTTCAGTCAAACACCAGTCAACATTCAGCTTGTCAAACAAGAGCGTAGCAGGAAAAAAGAAGAGATGGAATGAGCAACTGCGCTGTCATATGTGGGCTGGTCTGTATAGTTTAATGTACAGGAAAGGAGTGAGCAGAGGGTTGAGTTGTCCATTCTTGTTCTGTTTTCTCTGACTATCTTCCTCCTGAAGACCCTCTCAGACTTTCATTTGCTCGCGCTACTAAAGAGACACGTTACCATGGAAACCAAACAATGGTGTAGCTGTATTGAAGTCCGAGTGGAAACAGTAACATTTGGTGCGTTATGTTAGAATGAAACAAATCAGATTTAGTCAGAAATTGGGAGAAATGCGGGATAAATATGACCCCGGGAGGAAAACGGGAGTCTCCCGCGAAAATCGTGAGGGTTGGCAAGTAGGCTATGTCACATACACACGCACTTTTTGCCCCCCCCCACTTCTGAAATGAATCCGGCGCCGCTGCCCTGCATAGGATGTCCAGGGTGTCACTCAGGCATCCCCCGTCTTTCTGCCAATCATAGAGCTACACAGTGATGCTGGTTGAGGTGCGGGCCTGTGGTTGGGGGAGCGGACGGGGGAGGGCGGGGAGTTGTGACGTAGACACTGCTATATATATATGTGTAGGGGTAGGAGTTAGGGTAGTGTGAGGTTGAACCCACAAGTGTACATGTACCTGTGATCTTCTGTTGTCAAACAAGAGTTATTAAAGCCTAATAACGAGAAGCCTGTTTCCGACTCACCTTGTGAACGTTACATTGGTGTCAGAAGTGACTTTTCGAACGGAGGACGTCTATCCTGACGGGAGTTCGTAACTGCGTCACGGAGCTAGCCGGTAAGCTAGTGGAGATGGAAAAGTTCAGCAAGATGGGAGTGAAGCAGGAAAGTAGTGATGGAGAGGAAGATGGAGCATGCGGGTGGTCGAAGGATATGAGTGGGGAGTTCAGGAGTGCACGGGAGGCGAGAGAGCGCCTGAGAGAGTCGGCGGTGAAGATGGCTAGAGACGCGGGAATGTGGCGGTCTTCAGCGGCATTTCGCGCCATTTCCAAGCTGGATGTAAACAACAATGGCGGCGCCCATCAACCAGTAGCAGCCGCCGCGTCCGTGACACGGACCCAAATACTCGGGTAACGCAGACTGGGAGGCTTTCCATGCCCAATTTGAACTACTTGCACATGCCGGGGGGTGGTCAATAGAGACTAAATATGGAGTCAGATTTGGGTAAATATTCTAGCGCGTAAAACAAGCTACTCACGAGTGGAAAATGTGCTTTTACACGCGCATAAAATGACCCTCGCGCGCAGATTAAACCCCCGCGAGCGGCTCTGCGCCCGCGAGCCCTCCTGCTCGCTCGCGGGAGTATCAGCCTCGCGGAGTCTGTCTACGCGCGCGTGAAAAGTTTCTGGCACTTTGGGGCGGAGCCACTGGACTTTGATTGACAGCTGCCAGGAAACCCGGAGTTGCCAGGTTTGATAAATGCCTGAACTACCAAGAGCCGAGGAGTGACGGCAGCAAAATCAGTTGGACGAGATTGAATGGTAAAGTTATCCATAAAAAACTATTATATTCGTAAAGTGTACAGCTAATATATAATATATATATATATATATAAATGTATTCTATATAAAACAATATATTTTTGAGTGGGCTGTATCTGTCGAAAATTGCATATATATATATAAATTAATTTTATATAAAACAATATATTTTTGAGTGGGCTGTGTCTGTCGAGAATTGCATATATATATATAAATTACTTTTATATAAAACAATATATTTTCGAGTGGGCTGTATCTGTCTCCCGCGAGCGAGCGCAGAGCCGCTCGCGGGGGCAGAGCTGCTCGCGGGGGTTTAATCTGCGCGCGAGGGTCATTTTATGCACGTGTAAAAGCACATTTCCCGCTCGTGAGTAGCTTGTTTTACCCGCTAGAATATTGACCCAAATCTGACTTGTTGTGGAACAAACAGCTCCTTATGTCCGTTAGTGCAGCTAGCTAACCAGATGCTAACAACACGTCCCTGTTGGCACCCATCTCTCTCTCTCTCTTAACTTGTACTTAACCCCAAATAAAATAACCCAATAAAAAGAGTTGTTAAATAATAGTGAAGTCACGTTGTAATAACAATAACTCATCCCTCTCGAGTTTTCTTTTTGAGCTTTGCTATTGGATATTGCATATTGGACAACTCCGTATGGAGTTGTCCAATATGGCGGACCATCTCCCACATGCGCAGTGCAGATAGGGCAGGGCTGCAGATCGGGTAGTGACAACCTCTGCTGAATATAATGTCTGACGCAACAACTGGAATACAAAACTAAATAACTTTACGTTACAATTTCCAAAGACACAAACTTTTCTTAACACATACGAAGAGTGTCTATCGGTATCCTATGGTAAGAACATGTACCAAGTACATTTATCGACAGAAATGAGCAGAAGCAGTAGAAGACTTTAAATTAAGTTAAAGCCGGAAATCTCACCTGAATAACGGCGGTTAAAATTCCCAAAACCACGAACTGAGCGGTCCCCATCCGCCTGTACTCCACTTTCAGTATTCCTCGCAATGTAATGAATAATACATATATTCCTTGACGGGTTTGCGTGGCTTCTTCTTTGTCTCCTCTCCTGAAGGAAGTTACTGACTGAGTGCAGCTGGGCGAATTGCGGTGCTGTCCGATGTGCTAATTATGCTCGCGGGGGTTTAATCTGCGCGCGAGGGTCATTTCATGCGCGTGTAAAAGCACATTTTCCGCTCGTGAGTATAGCTTGTTTTGTGCCTAGAATATTGACCCAAATCTGACTCCATACTAAAGCACTACAGCTAGCTTTGTGCCTCACAGACGAGGCTCTTTCATGTCTGCTACTACTTAGCCTTGAGAACCAACACAGCTATGAAGCGTTAGCGGGGGCTTTGAAGAGGCGGTTTGGACAGTGTTTCCCGCCAGAGCTGCTCCGGAACGAATTGAGTAACCGCTGTAGGAAGTCTGGAGAGACGCTGCGTGCGTTGGCTAACGACGTGGAGAGCCTGACGCGGCGGGCATATGCACACATGCCACCCGGAGTTCAGAGTGAGCTGGCACGTGATCAATTCATCGGGGCTCTCCTCCCTGCAGACTTGAGGGTTGGGGTACAGCTGCAGCATCCACAGTCCCTGCAGGCGGCCTTGGAGATGGCTGTGGAGAGAGAGATTGTGTGGAGTGTAGCGGCGAGGAGCAACGGAGGGCCGGTACCACCGGCTGTGAGGAGCTGCAGAGAGGAGGAGAAGCCTGTATGGGTTACCGAAATGACTGAAAGTGTTTGAAAGTTTTATTAGAGGAGAAAATGAGGGAGATGGAAGCAGCTGTCAAGGCAGAGAGGGAACTGCGGCAGCAACAGGAGGCTAGACTCAAAGCGGAGCTGGCCTCTCTTGAGCGAGATCTCCAGGAGAGTAAAGAGAAGGAGAAACTTGTGGCCTCTCTGGAGAAGTGCTTCCAAGAGGGCAAAGAGAGAGAAAGGAGCCTGGTGGAGGAGGGTGCCAAGAGGGAGGCGCAGTTCAAAGAGCTACTCAGGAGCCTGGAAGCCGAGAAGGACAACCTGGAGGAGCGTCTGACGAACCAGCTGTCCCAGCTCAACGGCAGCATCGCAGACTACCAGCAGGAGGCGGCGGACAACCGGGAGCACTTGGCCGAGCTGCAGCGGGAGGTGGAGCAGTTGGCGAGGGAGCGGGCCGAGTTGGAGGCTGAGGCACAGAGCGAGAGCAACCGGGCCGCCAGGCTGGAGGAGGACATGAGGCAAGCACAGAGAGAGAGGGGAGAAGCAGCTGGAGGTCCGGCAGCTGCAGAGGGACTGCATCAAGTACCAGGAGAGGATCAGCGAGATGGGTAGAGACCATAGACTGTATATATAAATGGACGTAGGGTCCGTGACGTCACCCATAGGATTCTGCAGAGTTGCCGTGAAGCCCTTAGTAGGCGGACTCGGCCACTAACGGCTCGACAGTGACGTCAGAGTTCAACTCCCGCCTTCTCCAAATAAGGGCAAAGAGGCGGAGCCGAGGCGGAACCTGCTGCCACGGAGCTGGAAGTTCCAGAGCTAAGCTAACATGCTCCCCATCTGCACGCTGCCGTCGCATTTTACGTTTCTAAGGTAAGCGGACATGAAACTATTCAGCAAAACTATAAATAATAATCTAAGTTATTGAGTTTTAACATAATACTTCAGAATCTTAAAACCCCTTAACGTTTGTATGCAATTGTGCTAAATTCAACACTGGAATCAAGCAAATATTAATATGTTTGCATGACATTAGTTATTTATATTTTGATATCACTTAACTATACGTTTAATACATTATACTAAGGCACATGTGATGGTAGCTAGTTAGTGCTCTTACCTTTGAGGCCTCCTCCAAACAGCATAATAACCAGACTGTATCATTAAAACTAAGTACCAGTTATAGATCCTTGACTTTAGACAAACAATTCAAAAGACAAAATGTATTTAAAGACCAATCTTTATTTGAATGTGCCTCTTAACCTGAGATATTAGTTATACAGTAATAGTATTGACAATCTAAAAAAACTGAGCAACTCAACAGTCAACTTTATGTTTCTTATTGTCTAAAGCATTTACTATTTTCATTTTCCCAATCTCATATTCAGTGTGGACGGATTGAGACAGCGTGGTGTCCAGAGAGCTGCAGAGACTTCAGGGAGAAACCTCCGTATGATGGACGTCCTGTCTGTTGGTTTGGAGAGGACTGAGGGTCTTTCCTCTGCGAGGAGGACCAGGGCTGATGAAGGAGCCCATGCTGGGCAAAGCTGATACCAACTGCACAGGCCTAGTCGGTCACTTTATTTGACTAAATGTGTTTAATACATTTAATAGGTTTACACCTTCTGTCCATATGTGCTTTTTATTTAAAACATTTGATTAACTTTTGGTTCACATTTCAATAAATTGTATTTGTATTTGCAATCCTTTGGTCCATTATTCTTACTGAAAATGTTAGATTACACATTCACATCTGACTGAAGATTGGCCCCATTTATTTGTGACGTTGCAAAACAAGGTACATGTTGTGAAGCTCATAAAGTGAGGCAAATAGAAATAATCAGCTGATGGAGTGTAGATGTGTAAATGGCTGCATTCGATCAGCTGACTGTTTTTACAATAAAAGTAGTTTCTTAGTGAATGTCCTGTACTGGTCTTAAAATCTCATAACATCAGCTTTTAATGTTCCTCTTGGATGTTCTTCTTGACCCTCAGAGAAGGAGAAAATGTTGTGTCTTTCAGGCATGTCCTTCCCTAACAAAAATGACAGGAAACATAAAACATATTATTGCAGAACAAGTGTGTTATTTATGAGAGCTGTGTGTTTAGGGGCTGTAGATATAATTATTTTGTAATTGTAATGTTTTTGTTTTATTTCAACAATGAGCTACAAAGACAATCAGATTATGAATGAACAGTATGAAGTTCATCAACATTGAAATATATGTTATTATCAAAATAATATTTAACTGTTATCAAAACGTAGTGCAACTGTAGAAGCTTGCTCTGTTGTCTCACTGAAAGAATCATCAAACCGTGGGGTCTTAATTCATTACGTGTTGATTTCTATCAACGGGGGAGTACTTCAGGAAAGTCGACAGAGGGGGAGGGGGCTAGTGGAGTACTTCGTGACCACAGAGTGTGAACGTTGTGATCAGCTGTTTTAGCGCAGTTCTCCAGTGAAGGGGTAGAGGGGGGGGGGGGGGGAGGAGGAGAGAGTCTCCCTCCGCAGCCGGTTGGCGTAGTTTTGGCACAATTCCGTTGTACAGACCGACGTTAACAGCAGGCCTGTCTGTGCACACGGAGACCGACTCTGTCGTCCAGTGATCTAACCGCCTTCTGGAAAAGCTTCACAAGTACGTCAGTACGCAAATGCGCGTTGTGACACAAGTGACGGTACGCATTTCAGATTACGCACATAACCTGCGTACCAGTTATGTGCACCCCTGTACTACAGCAAAAGTATTCTCCGTCGGGACTTCCTGCAACAACACCACGCCGTTATCAAAGATGTTCTATTGAGAAGACGATCACTACGTGACAAAAGTTTTCAAAACCGTGGCTACTGAAATCAATCTTACTAACTGCTGTCTGTGCAATTTACTCCGCGCGAGTTGGCAGACTTTATTTTGCTTCCTTTAACATCATTTTTCATGGTGGGGCTAAGCCATTTCTTGGTATGGGTGTAGCCTACCCCAGCCATACCCTGGCGCTGCCACTGGTGGCACGTATGGGGCGGGCCATTCTGCACATGCGTTAAATGCGTTAAATATTTTAACGCAATTAATTCAAAAAATTAATTACCGCCGTTAACGCGATCATTTTGACAGCACTAATATATATATATATATATATATATATATATATATATATATATATGTAAAGTACCATGTGTACAAACAATATAACTGATTTTCTTCTGTTGAACATGTTGGATTGTGTATTGTCCGAGTCAGGGGCCTTTTTATTTTACTGTAACTTTGGAAGTTGTGTTACCAATGCTTACTGTTTATTTGATACCCATTTGGTAATGCAATTAATAAAAACAACAAGGTTTGGGTTCGTTCTTCAGATGACTGTGACGTTAACGTGTAAGCTCAATAATGAACTCCAGCTCAACCAACCATATTGTAATATCTAAGTAATCATCTTGAAATATGACATTAATAATTGTAATATACACACATCTTATTGTGAGGTTGATTTCACATACACTACTTCGACATTAGCTTGTCTACATACTTGAGCATAGCCCATTTAAATTAACCTTAGATGCATACAGTTCTACCTACATAATAAAATATCTCTAAGTTACAAGGATGTAACCTTATTTTATCAACCTCAAACAGAAGCCGTTTGTTCAACAGTATTATCCCACTTAAAGATCAAATGCAAAGCTTTTTGTATAATTGCCAGTACAATCGAAATCATATAGCTACAACACTATCTAAGATATTGCAGTATTAAAATCGGAGATAATATGAGTCTGGCAATGCGCAATATTAATTTTGTTCAACCCCCAACCAAGTCCGACGATTTATTTTCTCCGCCGCTCCTCCGCAAGATGGCGGCGCGTGACGTCAGATGTGCCAAACATATTTCCACCTGGCTTATCAATCACAGCGGCTTCCGCCGATAGTACAACTAGTTTCGTCTATCATGTCTGATTCTGAGTAGACTATAGACTAAAAGCTTTAGGAATCCAAACTATAACATATAATAAGTACCCTGTATCAAGATTGATGCAAAACAAGTGAAATTTGACCTTTTTAGAGAGGTTTAGAAAAATAAAGTCCAGGCGGACTCACCTCACAAGGACGAGGTGGATGGGAATTTGTTCAATGCCTAACATATTTCCACCCGGCTTATCATGTCTGATTCTGAGTCGGAGGCCACCCAATATCTGGAGTATGTTGTCGACATCCAACCCTATCTCTACGAGCCTCTGATGTCGAAGAGGAAATACTATAATCACTAGCTCCACATCCAACACATTGTTTATGATCGTAAAGACACATAATCTAACGGTGCCCACCTCTATAAGCAATACAACTTAATAAAACTGCAATTCTGTTATCTGCGTTATCTGCTGTGCTCCGTGCACTTTGAAATCTAATCAAAAGTTGTTTACCTCAATTCTTTGTCGTTTCTCCATCGCCCGGCTCTTTCGTTCTTTCAGTGGTTTCTTGTGCTGAAATATGGAGGGGACGGCTCTGGGTTTCAGCCTCCGACATACTATTAATGCTTCTGCACCAACAGACTTGATGATAGCAGGATCAACCTCGTATGCATCACACGCCAAGTGATCAGAACACAACCTGCTCCATTTTGTCGGTTGCCAGCCAACACGATTCACTAACTAAATCCATTTTTTGCGGATGATTTGGTCTTTGGGAAATACATGAAAAACTCTCCCAGATCCCGCACCGTTCGTACAACAAAAAGCACAACAATAACCCATGTTAATTCAGTTTTCTTGTCGAAAAACTTGTGACCGAGACTGCCGAGTCGGGATGTTTGGTCCAGACTGTTTGGCATGTATGACGTCACGCGCGCGGAGGCTGCTGGGAAGGTCATGTCAGAAATTCAGACGGCTTTGGGTCAAGTTTTGTATCAATAAAAAGCTTTTTTTCGGGTGTATTATCTCGATTTACATTTTTTTTTAAATACAGGCAGTCTTAAAAACAACATTTCTATAAAAATGTAGCATATTTGGAAGCTTTGCATTTGATCTTTAACACTTGTCTATTTCGTTTTAACCTTTATATATACAGTCTATGATTTTAACTTGGAGGCTACGATTACAATCGTTAGCACCGATATAGCTACCACTAGCTTACATGCTAACCCAAGCCTTACCATTCATTACGTAGCTGATTAAAATCATTAACACATAAATAAAGCACTAGAATTTCACTTACCGCAAAACCGCATTCATGCACCGTCTGTTTTAACCGCAGAGCGAGTCACAATAGTCCGATATATAAGCATGAAGAACAAACAACCACGGCCGGCTACAAGTTGTGTTTCCTGGATGAGCTGAGCAGGCAGAGTCTCAAATCTCAACCTGTCGTTCAATGGACAGCTTCCCCCCCCATCTATGTATATACTCGCATTTTAGACTCTGTTACTAACTGTATATCTGTAGACTTGGTATGTCTTAAATGTCCGGTTAGGATGTATTAGAACGAAATCTAAAATGAAAATTGTAAACAAGCAATCTGTATGTAAAAAAAACCACCTGTATGTAAATTGTAAATAAGCCATCTGTATGTCAAATATGTCTTATATGTCTTAAATGACATGATGAATTGGAAATGGGGGACCCTGATGTAAACAAGACGAAAGTCTTTCTCTGGTCTGCATCCCCTTAACAATTGTATGTTTTGAGCTGTACTGTACTGTACCCAATATACAAGCTGTTAATAAACTTTTCAATCAATCAATCAATCAATCAAGAGTCCCTGTAGCTAGCTTCACAGAGCAGCTAGCAGAGAGACAAGAAGCTAACAGCGGCAGGCACTTGACAGAGCCGTCACTCAATGTGACCACGCCCTAATTTATGCACAAACTTTAAGACCTAATATAAATAAAAGGGTCGCGTTAGAAAACAATTCACTCACAGATCCATAATCATGAAGGTGGAATCTAACTATATCGATAATAAAAATGTATGGAGCCAGGTGTAGAAACATGTTTTTTTCTGCTGTAAAGTTGGGCATTTTAACATGGGGGTCTATGGAAATTGCTCCTTTCTGCAGCCATCGCCTATCGGCCAATATATGAACTGCATTGTGTGGCACTTCCGTATTGGCTTCCCGGCTCTACCCCACAGTTTGCCGCTTGGTAGAGACGCTAAGGCGCTGCAGCAAGGTTACAACGAGCTCCAGAATAAGCTAGAACAATCCCAACTGGAGACTTTGAAAACTCTAGAAGACCTGAAAAGGACAGATGCAGAGTTGGATACCTGTAAATCTCAGCTGGATGAGTCCCAGAAGCAGGCAAGCGTAGCTATAGCGGAGAGGAGTACCATGGAGCAGAACGCCCAACACAGAGAGGCCTCGATGAAGGCAGAGGCGGAGCAGACCCTGGACTCTGTGAGGTTCAGACTCGGAGGCGAACTGAAGGAGATGGAGCTGAGACTGGACGAGGTGGACAGAAGCGGAACTATGACACCAGGACCAGAGGGCAGCATTTCCGGGCCGGGGAGCTGGTTTGGGTCTACAGCCCACAACGTAAGAAAGGCCGGTGCCCAAAACTGGACAGTCAGTGGGTTGGTCCCTGCAGAGTACTGGAGAGGGTGGGGGAAGTGGTCTACAGGGTGCAGCTGCCACCAAAGGGGAGAAAAGTAGTGCTCCACAGAGACAGGTTGGCTCCGTACAGAGGAGTCGCTTCCCCACAGACCCAAGGAACATCGGGGCCCACAGCCGTCCCCTCGACATCCCCACACTCAGGCCCCCCGGCGAACAGAGCAGCAGTCCCCCATCAGGGACTGAGAGTCCCCCCATTTTTTCGCCGCCTGGGCCAGATCCGGCAACCCCGGTCCTCCTGACCTCAGTCCCCCTGCCGAGAAGGCAGACACGACCCCCGGGTCGCTTCAGAGACATTGTGTGGTAGTAAAGTTATAGTGAGACCCCTCAGTTCCTGTAGAGGGCAAGAATGCGCCCTGGTCTCACTGGAAGGGATGGTAGTCCACCCAGACCTTCCTAGTCAAAGTACAGTGTGTAGATGTAGTGTTGTGCTGTGTTTATTTGTTCCTCGTGGGCGAGGAACTTTGTAGTGGGGGAGTAGTGTAGCGACCCTGCATAGGATGTCCAGGGTGTCACTCAGGCATCCCCCGTCTCTGCCAATCATAGAGCTGCACAGTGATGCTGGTTGAGGTGCGGGCCTGTGGTTGGGGGAGCGGACGGGGAGTTGTGACGTAGACACTGCTATATATATGTGTAGGGGTAGGAGTTAGGGTAGTGTGAGGTTGAACTCACAAGTGTACATGTACCTGTGATCATCTGTTGTCAAACAAGAGTTATTAAAGCCTAATAACGAGAAGCCTGTTTCCGACTCACCTTGTGAACGCTACAATACATTTGTGTTAGTAGACTCCAGTTCTCCAGCAAAATATATTTTGCATTTGTACATTTAGTTCTAGCTTTAATCTTTTTTTAAACAGCATGCATGAAATGTATGTTTTATTGTATACAGTTAACCAAGTAAATACTTTGTTGAGTTCATCCAAATCATTTAGATTGATATATATTTGTTAGACTCATGAGATCAGTGTTGCTAAAATCCTGGCAGTATCCCTTAATTTAGCAATATTATGAAATAGTGACATTTTCTTTTGAAATCTTTTCCTCAAGTCCCTGTTTGGGATAGACTTGCCAACTATCGCCAAGGAGCTACACCAAATGACCAATAAGGTATGACATTAATTAAGTTCTCAGCACTTTGATTTCAGATCTTGTAGTGAATGTGATTGTGAAGCTGACAATTGAGCGGCCCGACCAAGCAAGGAGGCAGAGGCAGAACGTCCAAAATACAACCCGGTGTGGGCATTTATTACAGCATGAACACAATGACACACACAGCCTTAATCTTGCTGTTGTTTCCTTGAGCACAGCACAGCCTGCAGCCACAATGATCTCACACACACTACCTGCCTCCACACACAGGGAAACAGAGCCTAAATACCTACACACTTCTTTCTGGCCTTCTGGGCCGCGAGCTCTGCCTGTCGCAGTTTCCGTCTCTCCAGCTCCTCCAGCAGCTGACGTTCTCTCTCCTGACGGAACTTATCCTCTGCCAGTTTCTTCTCCTCCTCCAGGCATATCAGACGAGCTTCCTCCACTAAGCGCATCTCCTCTTTCTGCTCCCGCATCAATTTCCGGTTCTCCGCCAGGATCTTTGATGCCCCAGCCGAAGAGGTAGTGCCCGTCGAGCCTTTAGCAAATTGGCCGTCTTGCCTCCGGAGTCTCCGTTCCTCTCTTATTCTGGATTCCCGTGCGAACTGCTGCTCACCGGCTGCCTGAAGCTGCAGGAGTAACCTCATCATCTCCCTCAGTTCCTCCATCACTCTCACCTCCTCACTTGGTCAATCCCACTTCTGACACCAATTGTGAAGCTGACAATTGAGCGGCCCGACCAAGCAAGGAGGCAGAGGCAGAACGTCCAAAATACAACCCGGTGTGGGCATTTATTACAGCATGAACACAATGACACACACAGCCTTAATCTTGCTGTTGTTTCCTTGAGCACAGCACAGCCTGCAGCCACAATGATCTCACACACACTACCTGCCTCCACACACAGGGAAACAGAGCCTAAATACCTACACACTTCTTTCTGGCCTTCTGGGCCGCGAGCTCTGCCTGTCGCAGTTTCCGTCTCTCCAGCTCCTCCAGCAGCTGACGTTCTCTCTCCTGACGGAACTTATCCTCTGCCAGTTTCTTCTCCTCCTCCAGGCGTATCAGACGAGCTTCCTCCACTAAGCGCATCTCCTCTTTCTGCTCCCGCATCAATTTCCGGTTCTCCGCCAGGATCTTTGATGCCCCAGCCGAAGAGGTAGTGCCCGTCGAGCCTTTAGCAAATTGGCCGTCTTGCCTCCGGAGTCTCCGTTCCTCTCTTATTCTGGATTCCCGTGCGAACTGCTGCTCACTGGCTGCCTGAAGCTGCAGGAGTAACCTCATCATCTCCCTCAGTTCCTCCATCACTCTCACCTCCTCACTTGGTCAATCCCACTTCTGACACCAATTGTGAAGCTGACAATTGAGCGGCCCGACCAAGCAAGGAGGCAGAGGCAGAACGTCCAAAATACAACCCGGTGTGGGCATTTATTACAGCATGAACACAATGACACACACACAGCCTTAATCCTGCTGTTGTTTCCTTGAGCACAGCACAGCCTGCAGCCACAATGATCTCACACACACTACCTGCCTCCACACACAGGGAAACAGAGCCTAAATACCTACACACTAATCAGCACAACAAGACACAGGTGAGGGGGGAGGGGGAGGAGACAACACAGGGCACCAGGTGAACATAATCAGGAGTAACAGAAAGAACGGGAGGGGGAACACTTTTCAAAATAAAAACATGTGCAATATACAAGGCCTGAAGCCGTCAGTCCATAGTGACAAAGTTATCTTCGTCACAGTGATTGACTTGATTCCTAATGATCATATTTTCCTTTGTGAAAGATGTTTTGGCTACTCTGCAAAGAAATGAGGACCCTCCATGGCGGTTCCTTGGGGAGTCTTTGAACCCAGCACCTCCATCTCCAAACTATGTCAAGGTACTAGAACAGGACCCTCGTCCTCCTCCACCTAATACATTCTACCAGCAGCACATGATGCCTTACCACGTCCTCCAGTATCCAGGCAGAGGAGGGTCTTATGCATATGGTCAATATGCAATTTACCCCAGGTATATTCAAGCAGGAGGTCAGCTTCTTCCACACTCAGGTTCTCAATATCAACTCCCCCCAGTGGTCCTTCAGAGCAATCCAAAAGGAGATCAGAGACATCCCATCAAGGCTCAGAACTATTGTCATTCTTCATCCAGTGAATCTTCATCCAAAAGTGACGGAGACTGAGCGACAGCTTCAATCCTTTGAATCTACCAATTGTAAATGAATAACTGTATTTACACAAATGCATGCAGTTGTTTGCTTTCATCAGGGTGCAATGTGGAGGTTTCCTGTTTCTGTTCTATATTTAGTGTTACTTACCCAA
Source organism: Gymnodraco acuticeps (assembly GCF_902827175.1). Lineage (NCBI taxonomy): Eukaryota > Metazoa > Chordata > Actinopteri > Perciformes > Bathydraconidae > Gymnodraco > Gymnodraco acuticeps. The sequence goes on from NW_022990701.1 coordinate 91,527, forward strand.
AAGGCATTGTGTCTAAAATTGCATCTTAAATGCATTTCCTTATTCATAAAAACAAGCTGATTTTGAATACATTTAATAAAAATAATTGAAAAAGTTTGCTTCCATGTTCTTGGTTGTCTTCTTCATGTTCCCTTTGTTGGCACATTACTGTACATCGTGACATAATACCACCACCTGTAGATTAGTTTATTACACCATTGGCGTGGATGTAGCAAAAGAGAACAACAGAGACTCACAAATGAAACATGAGTAGGGTTTTCCTGAGAGCAAACAAAATGATATCCTCTCGGTCATCACTAATGGCCAAAAGGTTTGGCGGTGTCAGTTCCAGTAAAGACCCTGGGCTCACTTAATGTTTTCTGGATGTTTCTGGGAGTCAAGCTCTATAATAAACACAGATCAAAAAGGAACATTACAATAAAGGATGAGACAGAAAAGCAAAAGGACACTCCAATATAATTTAATAACGCATTTCCACTACATCAGTGACATGTAAAAAGAAACCAATACATCTCGACTTTTAGTCCTTAAGTCAAGCCTGAAAAGCATCTAAACTACAAATCCGACTGCTTTCCTTTCTGCCTCTTAAACATATTTTAAACTCTACACCATGTTTGTAACACAGAACTTGAGCTTTAAATGTGGTTTTCAAACTCCAAACCAAGATTGTATCTAGTCCTGAGAAAGCTTTTCAAAAGCCCCAAAACACTTAATACAAGGGGCAGAGTGTAAAGACTGTAGGGCGTTCCTTTAATTAGAAATACTAAGTGTAATACTTTCAAAATAACAATCAGGTCACAACCAAAGCTTTCCCTTACCGTTTCAAAGTATTGAAGCACTAAAGGAAGGAGCTGCTTCATACTTCATAATCTTATCAGTTTTGTAAAGCTTATTAACAAAAGCAGCATCGTGTTCTCTCAATTATCTTCGATGCAGGAACCTGTACACATGACAAACGTTGTGAGTGGGGCTGATATCAGTAGTTTATTGTATGTTAAGTCCAACACATTCAAAATTGAAAGAAAAAAAAAGAACAAAACCAGGAAAAAGATTCTCCACCTGCAACAATTTTGTACTAGCAACAAGTAAAGGGTAAACACAGTACAAATGAAGATGGCAGCCACCTGTTTACCACACCTGCTAAAGCCAAGAAGGTACTTCTACTTCCATTAAAAAAAAAAAAGGACTGGAATGATTCACAATGAGGATCCATACTGCATTTTCAACCACAGGAAAATTAATTTACAGCCTTTTTCGCTTTTGAGGATCCTTTAAAAGATTGGAAAAGGGTACTTTGTTGAAAACCTCAGTGAAAAAGAAGATCTATCCTCAGATATTTAACCACCACTTTGATGTAAAAAGCACAAATTGGTATGAAAGCATGATGGCTCTTCTTCGTCACCCTCTTCATTGACCATTGCTGTAAAAAGTAGGATTGCAGTGAAGTGCTCAAGTGAAGCAATTACCTGACAAATAAACATTTGGGGCAGAGGCACCCATGAGAAACACTCAAGGATCAAAGAGCAAGGTTTTTCTGTAATATTAGGTCAAAGACTGATAGTAAGAAATTAAGAAATCTCTATTGAAAACTAATGTCATCTGAAAATACTTGATTTCAACTACAAAGGGAGAATAGCCGAGTATTACTGTGGCAAATTACATAAAATATGCCATGTCTGTACATGTAGTTTTAACTGAGAGCAGATATTCTGTCATGTAATTGTGTTTTTTCTACTGCCAGATGAGAAATTTGGAGACCGTATTCAAAACGAGAGATTGTCCCAGAAATGTTGTAAATAGTGCAATACCAGCAGACAAGGAAGACCTCATTCGTATATTTGTCCAGAAAAATGCTACATCGATCACTTCCCAATTCAGTGCAAGATAAAAAATAATAAAGTGGGTCATGTTTTCCTGTCCAGCTGAAACCAAAAGGTCTTCCCTCCCTACCAAGTGGTACAAAGAAAACACGCTAGAGGACAAGAGGGAGAAGACAAAGGTGGCGTTTAGATCATTGCCTTGAATGGAAGAAAGAAATGAATAATATAAGAACAGGATATGAAAATAAAAATGCACTAATAGCTAGAAAAGTGAGCATTATTTGCTAGTCTGTAGGCGGGTTAGGGCCAGTCCACCTGCACGGAGCATTGCAAGATGCTTGCTGAGGAACGTAGCAGTAAGGAGCAACATAATCTAGATCAACTCTTTCCAAACTGCAGACCTTAGTTGACTGAAATCAGGGATGTGTTAGCTATGTCTTCTTAAACCGAGGAACAAGCATTTTACTGTCACCATCTTTAATGTACCTTAACGGGGGGGGGGGTTATGTTTAGATCTGGATGCCCCTAATGTCCTCTACAAAACCCAGAACAGACACAATACAAACAAATATACAAAAAAAACTCACAGCAGATCATCTTCGGTAGTAAAACAGTATGGAAAAATAAAATATGCACCAGAAAATAAAAACTCGAAACCTGTGAATGAATACTGCAATGTTTTCCCATCCGCTCCCAAAAAGAAATATAGTTCAAAATGAGCGGCTCCATAATAGGAAGCAGAACACCTCGAACCGCTATAGTAAGACTGGAAAAGGTGAAATAGAAGGCACCATTCATGCTTTTATCAAGTTGAGAGAGAAATTAGAAATATATACAGAACACAAAACATACAGTAAACTATGATTTTAGCTGTACATTTATTCTGTTACTCCGCACTTAGGCAGGGAAGGTGGCATCCATCTAGTTTCGTGGTCTAGCTGGCAGGGAAAAACATGAAGAAAAACAAACTTGGAATCAAAATAAAAAAAACAGATCGAGCCGCCATCATCACAACCACTCTTCTATTGTTCTTCGTTTCTTGTCCCCCACCCCCCCCCCGACTTATTTGGTGAAGTCCAGGATTTAAGCTTTTTTTTTATTATTTTCATTCGATTTATAAATGAGGAAAAATATAATGTAGATTTGCGTCGTCATCTTGTCCATCCAGCAGTAATTGAAGTGTAGTTTTGGGTCAAAAGTGTGAAAGGTTCATTGGTCACAGCGGACAGGATGTGAGCGAGGCCTGCCCCGGAAAGTCGTGTCGCTTTGAGACAAAACAGGTCTCTCCAGCTGCGTTCCGAGCTTGGATGTCTATGTAATACGACAAAAGTACCCATTAGTGCATATTGATGAGTGCATTATGCAATTTTTAAGCAGTGGTCTCTCAAAAGGAAAAAGTAAAAGGCAAACTTTTCCACTGGAACTGCACACATTTTGCATCTCACCCTTTTCCAACAGTAACGGGCAGAAAACTACCGTATAAAATGTGCAATAGAGGGATTTCGTGAAGCAGCGCCTCAGTTAAGTCAAGGCATATAATCTCTTTTCCAAATGATGGGCTGTATTATCGTAGTTAAAAGTCTCATCAGTCCCTCCTAATGTGGCAGATTGCTCCTGGTTGGTTCGTCTTTTCCTTCACAAATTTACAAATTAAAGTTTGTGAATTCTTGAGATACCCGAAAAGGACGCTCAGCTCACAACTAATAAGCGAAAAAGATTTGTTTGCTTATTTTTGTGTTGTCTATTTCACAAAATAAAAAAGTTGACAGGCTGTGTCACATTCCAAAGCAAAAGAGGAAACAAAAAAATAAAAAAATAAAACAAAAACCAAATATATACGTTTATACATGAAGATTTCTTTTTCTTTAACGAGAGAACGGTTGAAGATGAAGAACGCGGTACTACTTCCACACTGCGGGTGGTGCTCTTCTCAGCGGCGCTGGGTGGTGAAGCGGCCCTCGCCCTGGCCCCCGGAGCCTCTTCCGGAGCCCATGCCAGGTTTGGGGGCCATGCCGCCTCGGGGTGGGGGTCCCCTCCCGTCGCGCATCATCCCACTTCCCACGATGCCTCTTGAACCTCCGGAGCCCCGGTCGCTGCGCCTCATGTCCCGACGATCGTCTCCTCCACGAGTTTCTCTTTCACGCACCGCCCTCGTCTTTTTCTCCTCCACATTCAGACGCACTTCACCGCGGAACATTATCGGCTGCAGGGAGATAAGCACGGTCAGTATGAAAGAAAAAAAAAAGACTGAATATTTCCCCCAATCAATTTCAGAACCCACGTCATTCACTGGTTTGCACACACAAGTTTGTCCATCTGTCCCGGACCCCATGTAAGCACTGGGTTGACCTGACAAGTTCTGTGTCCCTGCCAGTGAAATCATTTCATATTTAAGGCTGTGTTCAGACAAGATTTAGAATGCCCCAGTTAAAAAAAAAAAAATGCAGTCCCATCATTCATTTAGATTAAGCCACAATGGAGCTCGCAGTTGAGGTGCCAACACAGAAACTTCCCAAAAATTGCGACCAAAACATGAGAAACATATTTAAGAAAGGAAGTTGCCTTGGATAGCTGCTTTTTGGTCTAGGACAGGGCTATTCAATTAGTTTGGAACGGGGGCCGGTTGATGAAAATGATCCAAAGCAAGGGGCCGGGAAAAAGATGGCTTGAAATATGAGCAATCTTATTAAGAGCTTCAGATACAGTAAATACTACAACAGCATAGTGGAGTGCATATATTGTGTTTAATTAAATCAAACAACATAGCCCCAAGGCCTTTATAGATCTAAATGGCAAGTTCAGAACTCAGTAGGCCTACATGTGAAGCTAATTTAACCATCAACATAATTTAATTCGATTTAATTTAGGTGAAATTATCTACAGTAGCTAGTAGGTGGGTTCGAAACCCGAGCCCGCCGAAGTTGTCAGGCAATGTCTTCCCCTCTATCTCGCAATTGAACGCCCTCTCTGGAATAAAGGCACTGGCCCAAAAACTTTTTAAAAAGAAATTAAAAAAAACTTTTTAACATTATACTCAAAGGGCCAGTAAATATCACCCCGGGGCCGGATTTGGCCCGCGGGCCGCCAATTGAATAGCCCTGGTCTAGGATGTTCTGTGTACAAAGATGAAACAGTAAATGAGACCAGTGAGTTTCCAGCAATGCTGCCACAGTGAAAGAAAAGAAGAGTCAAACTGTCCAAGCGATTGCAGACTGCACTTCTTGATTTATATTTGACCTCAGGTGCAGCAACACCTCAACCCAGCAGCCCATTTTTTTCTTTAACCCAATGCTACAATTGTTCTGAACACAGCCTTGTACATTTGTTCACCAGATTGATTTGTGACAGAAATAACAGAAACAAGAATGATTTATTCATTTTTTTTTAAATCAAGGTGTTTCCTGTGTGTTTATCCCATACCATGTGCCATTATAGATTAGTTGTGTGTCACCAAACCACCACCAGATGAATGAAAGTAGGTAATGAAATTGTGATACATGCCCCTTCTACCTTGGCCCCCAGGATTCTTTGCACGGGATCAGAGTCGTCAAAGACCACAAATCCAAAGTTGGGAAGTTTCCCACCAACGCCCTTGGTGTTTATCCGCAGCTCCACGACATTTCCGTATGCTGCAAAAAAGAAAGAAAAAAAAAAAGAGTTTATTTACAATTGTAAAGATTTGTTTTGCATGTCATGACATTTCGACAAACAGCACCATTTGGGAAAAATAAAATAATTGTAATACTTTTTTTATGAGATTGTGATTAGAATTTAGGAGGGACTCGTCATCACTGCATCAATGTTCTCATTGTCATTCAAATATATATTAAAATGGTCATGTGTGAGAAGATCTGTACCAACATTTTTTATTTGTTAAGGCGAGACACTACAGGTGAATACGGTAATTTTTTTTAAACTAAAAGATATCGGCTAGGAATTTCTCCAGTTAATTACTTATATTAGGACCAGAGTTCCCGTTAGCCGGTAATTACCGGACTACGACCGGTAAAATATGCTGAAGACCGGCAAATCTAAATCTCTCCGGTCAAAGTGTCCGTTCAAAATAATTTCCGTTTAGCGCAATACCACATCAGTTGCGCCATTTATGTGACAGACAAAAGAGTATGTGCCAGACAAGAATAGTCAATTCTAATGTCTAACACTTAATGTGGAGAAAGAGATGTCCTGTATGGGTTGATTGTGCGTTGATCTGTTGGTAATGCCTCGGGGTTCCGGTGGGCATGTAAACAAATGCATAATGCTGCGCTATACTTTGCGGCCTCACCCGGTTGCATAGCGACGCTTATTGTTTAGGTGTCTTTTAATAAGCAGGTAGTCCTATCATTAGCTAGAACTAGCTGGATCTGATCGATATGGACATAAACACGAGTCTAATCTGACGGGAGAGAGAGATCAGCTGCTGCTGACGAGTCGACACGCAGCTCTGCATGATCACATGCAGCGGTGAGCGGACAAAACACACACCAGGTTAGAAAATCACACGTAGCTATTTTTATTTTTTAATTACCTCTCAAACTACCGTAACTAGTTATAGATATGTTTAGTTTTACTGTCGGGTCACTCATTACTGGATCCGTGAGCTGCATGATACTGGCGGGCTGTCAGGAGAGAGAGAGAGCGCTCCGTTTATTATTCCCGTGTTATTGTAAGTTACTGTTCACTTTTGAATAATGTAGTTAATCTACTATAATTAGTTTGTTTAATATCAAATCATATCAATTTGTTTTAAAGCTCAATAAATAACAAAGAAGACCTTTGACCGGCACTTTTCTAATTTTGTCCGGAAGATTTAAACTTTAACGGACATTTTGACCGGCGAAAAAATATTCTAACGGGAACTCTGATTAGGACAATTGTTTTTTGTTTAAATATGCAAATTAGCCATAATCACATTAAATAAGCGCATATTCTTAACACATTTCAGGAACACAAATCTGAACATTGGATAAAGCCAGGTTCAAAATGATTGCTTCATTTTGTAGTCATATTAGAATTTAAAGTTTTTACAGAAGGGATTTTGGATATCTCTTTTTATCACTCCATAAATCATAAAATACTGTCAACAGCCCTAAAATATGAATTTGCCATGTTTTTAGGTATAAAATGTTATATAATTCAGGCTATGAATGATATATGAACAAACCCTTCTGTAAAAGCCTTCATAATATTGATAGGAATGTAACTGGAAGGTTTGGTGTATGTACGTGCAACTGAAGTGGAAATTTCAAACTCAGAGTAGGAGAAAAAACTCATTGAGAAAACGACCTGCAGTGAGGCGCTAGCTGAACCCTCCTGTTCTTTGGATGACAGCTTGCGCATCGACGCACTCCGTGAAGGTATTTCATGTTCGGGGTCATTTGTTTTTTTTATAACCTTGCTTCGTCCAAGTGACAATTGTCGTCGTCTTCTCTGTGCACGTTTTTTTCGCTGTTCTTTTGTCATTTTGAGATTTAAATGTCCAGCAGAAAGCTAAACCAGGAAGTGTTTTAGCACACCACGTGACGCATCTGAACGAATCACGCTGTCAGAAATTGACACCAGCCAATGAGATTTTGTTTCTTGGTTTAAGACCCCTTTGTACTTTCACGATTGGCTACTGATACAAAGGAAATTACCATATTTGGATCCGGTGAGATTGTGCCAGAGAGACACAGCTTGCCAACGATATCTCTGTTGACATGGTGCACACAGCGGTCGCGGTACTTTATGTTACGTTAGAATGCTAACTTTTGGTGAATTTAGGAGAAATCTACAGACGCAAATAGACAAACTATAGTCAAATAAACACTTAAATGTGTATTTTGTACGTTTTCCTTCCAAAAGCCTGAAAGAAAACATGGAATCAAAATAGCACAAAATCTCTAAATTGACCAGTGCATGAAAAACGATGTTTTTGCCGTGTCTCGCCTTAAGTCTGTAGACTACAGCTTGTAGTATGTCAATAATTCATATTGAGGTTTTGATTAATTTTGGAGCTCGAGACAGTAGTAGTGTAGTAAACATACTCATGAAGAACTCTTTGAGCTCGCTCTCATCGATGTCATGTGGGAGGTTGCCAACAAAGAGCTGGTGACTGTCAGGGTAACGGACAATTCGCCTGTTGTCCATGTCGCCAGATTCAGAGTCGCCCCGGTTACCTGCAGGTCAAAAATAAACACATCAGCTAACATGAATCATCTGCATCTACATGTAAGAAAGTAAATCACATTATCAGCAAAGTGAAACCCATACCAGGTGGAAGATAACACTGACTGAATAAAGTCCCAAAGACAAATCAAGAAACAGGGTTTTAGAAGATGTGACTCAAAGGGTTTACCTTTGTTAACAAAACTCAAGGGTGGTTTCCCCGTTTGTGACTCCGAAGGTGCAACACCATCTAACAGTGAGAGAGACGTGTGTGAGAACAAACCAAATCAACCACTTGAAAAAGAAGACGTGATGAAGGCCTTATTCTGCAGGACAGGTGTTGGCATTACCAGGCCTGGTACCCCGCGGGGGGAACGCCGGTCTGTCACGTCTGTCTCTCGGTCGGATGGGTGCCGTCTGCGTATCCGTCTTTGCATCAACTCTGAGCTGTAGGGGGAGGGGTGTCACAAAAAGAAAAATAATCAACCAGAAATCCCTTTCATAATTGCTTCAAAGAAACAGATTGGGTCCACTTGCCCCAGCTGGTTATGTGTTCTAGTCTTAAGTCACTTTGCTGCTTTTGTACATGCTTTGAGTATATATAATTATATATACACAGGGTATATGCAGGAATCCTTTAGTCAAATTTAACACCTTTTAAGACCTTTTTTAAGACCCTTTCCATACATTTTAAGACCTCATCGCAATTTCGAGTTCTAACCGGTTACATTGGCGACACACTTTACCTCACATTTACTATATCGATTGTAAGATAGCACAACTAAACAGAGTGCAGACAGACTACTGAAGCCTCCTCTCCACATGAACTTCAACCTCTCTGTGAAGGTCAGGTTTAATGCAGTATGCTGCTTTGTTGCTTCTGTACTGTGCTCTTTCATTCCAGTAGAACTCCTCAGAAACCATTAGAAACCAGTATTTGACCAATAAACAATTGCCAAAACTTTGAACTATGAAATATATTAAACTTTGGTGAGCGTCAGCGGGGTAATGCCATATAGGAGCTCCCTCACAAATACCCATGGGTTAAATTGGGCTGGGGCTGTCCGGGGCTAAGCCCGGTACATAGGACGATGCTCTGACGTCATCACCCTCACACATTTGTCATATGTTTACAAAAAACGATATATATGTTAAGACTTTTCTCGTCCTTAATATAGACTATATTTAGGGTCGATATGTTATGGGTCACATTAACCTTACTTTAAAATAGCAGATCTCTGTGACCGGATATAGTTTGGCTTAGACCCCGGCCCCACGAGGACGCATACAGTAAAACGCAAACGCAAAAAAGTCTTCCGTTCACACGCATTCGATTCATTAACGTGTCTGTTCACACTAGACCGCTGGAAATGCTGGAAACGCTGTAGTACATATGCCAGGCCTGTAAGTGGCGCTGCTGCCGCCACAAAATACACCAAAAGCAGCGAAGAAGACCCCGGAGCATGGTTGCCCCAAGCCCCCAGGAAGTGCGCCGGACTCAGATGAAAATATTCGTGCTGGCCAAACGGCGGTACTACACTTCCGTTTGGTTGCCAGGCCCAGAAACACTTTTTCCCATTGACTTACATGGGGAAAGAGTGGTCTGTAACTCGTTGGATAATTTTTTTTAAACTAAATAAACTACCCAGTATGAACACTTGTATAGCCCTTATTAAAAACATTCGTTCCTCAAGTTGTAAAAATGTGCTAATAACATTATGAGAGTTATTTCCCTCTGCATTATGAACGCGCATCTAACCCACAGGACCGCGCCGCCCGGCACGTTCATGTTACGTGTCCCGACCAATCAGAGCACACTGTGCTCACAGGGAGGGTGGGGGCTGGAGCTATTGGAGCTACAACGAGCCGTTAAAGGCAGAGAGTGAAATTCAGTGAATACACGTAGTTTACAGAGATGCTGTATGAGAAACCAATGTGAGTTGCGTTTATCTTTACCCATGGATGCACAATAAGAACGGATCCATATCGTCTTACTGCCATCCCACGGAGCTGTAATCATGGATATATTGCACATGTTTGCTGTAATTCATTATCATACTACATGGGCTGTATGATTAAATCTTGTACCGTAAATGTTGTATTAAATAAAGTTAATATTACCGACATTATTAACGTCCCTGTAGCTTCGTATTGCACTAAGAAGCTTATTGCACTGTATATAAATATATATATATATACAGTGCAATAATTATTTCATGCTAAATGAAGCTCTGTTGGATATCACTAGATCCTGTTACAGCGTAATATAAGTACATAACGATTGATGTGTACATTAGCATCATTACTAGCTAGCCGCTAGCTGCTAACTGCCGCCTCGTTCATATCAAATCCATGATAACAACAATCCATTACCATGCTGTCATGAACGCGCGGTGCTGTTACGTGTACGCAAATTGACGTGCTTGATGTGAACGAGCATTTTGGTTAAAGTTGCGCATGCTCTATGAGCGCACATACGGGTACTTCTCAGGCATGCTGGGTAATCTGTGACGTTTCACTCTCTCAAAAGGTGGGCCATTTTATCATCATGCGCTAATGAGCAGCTCTCATAGGAATGAATGAGGCCCCGCCTCCCACGCTGTATCCAGTTCTTATTATACATCCATGGGTTGCCCTTCTGTTTATTCTCCGCGGTGGACGGCGTGTTCTCCTGCTGGATATCTCGCTCTGTTCTTGGTCCCCTCCTCTTCTCCTTGTACACAAACTCGCTCGGATCAGTCATTAGCCCGCATGGTTTTTCTTACCACTGCTACGCTGACGACACCCAATTAATTCTGTCCTTTCCCCGCTCAGAGACCCAGGTCGTCGCACGCATCTCTGCTTGTCTAGCTGACATCTCTCAGTGGATGTCTGCTCACCACCTCAAGCTCAACCTTGACAAGACTGAGCTGCTCTTCCTCCCGGGAAAAGATTGTCCAACTCTTGAGCTAACAATCAACATTGGCACCTCAGTTGTTTCCCCGACTCAGACTGCAAGGAATCTGGGTGTGACCCTAGATAACAACCTGTCCTTCACTGCAAACATCGCTGCTACAACCCGCTGCTGCAGATACACGCTTTACAACATCAGGAAGATACGTCCCCAGCTGACACAGAAAGCGACTCAGGTTCTGGTCCAGGCTCTCGTCATCTCACGCCTAGACTACTGCAACTCCCTCCTGGCTGGTCTACCTGCATGTGCCATCCGACCTCTGCAGCTCATCCAGAATGCAGCGGCTCGTCTGGTTTTCAACCTTCCTAAATTCTCCCACACCACTCCGCTCCTCCGCTCCCTTCACTGGCTTCCGGTAACTGCTAGAATCCACTTCAAGACACTGGTACTTGCTTACCGTGCTGCGAATGGATCTGGCCCTTCCTACATCCAGGACATGGTTAAACCGTACACCCCAGCGCGTGCACTACGCTCTGCATCAGCCAAACGACTCGTGAGGGGGACCCAAGTTCCCATCGGCGAAAACACGTGGGTTTGCTGTCCTGGCTCCAAGATGGTGGAATGAGCTCCCCATTGACATCAGGACGGCAGATAGCTTGCACATCTTCCGGCGCAAACTGAAAACTCATCTCTTTCGACTCCACTTCGAGCGTTAGAACGATTAACGAAGCACTTTTATACTAATAAAGGACTGGATTACCTAAAGCCAGTTGAGTAGCACTTGAAATGTTTGGCTCTATGAAACCTGATATACTTATATGATTCTGTTTTCTTCAAGGTTGTGTCTTCCTGGTCGAATGTACTTATTGTAAGTCGCTTTGGACAAAAGCGTCAGCTAAATGCAATGTAATGTAATGTAATCTCTCCGGTAGTCCACCAGCAGATAAAACCCCCACCCCAGAGCGGAGCAAGGCAACGAAACTTAAAATAAGAAGCAGCATTTTATGGCACACTATGCATGGGGCCACCTTGAGGGGGTTTCCCCGACATGTTGTTTCAGTAAATTAAAGGGTGTTTCATGTTGTTGCTGTGGACCTTCTTAATACCTTAGAAAATGCCGTTTAATAGTTTTTAATAGCCTTAATTTTCGCTAAATTGATTTATCAACTTTTAATACTTTTTAAGACCCCGCAGACCCCCTGATATATATATAACTCTTCTCTGAGGACATTTTTAACCACCCAATTTGGTTGTGAAAAAAATCATTTCTATTGCATAATGGTCTCAAATATACAGGTGAGAAGTGGTTCCTTTGTACAGTGAATTTCCTTATGTAATGCAAACCCCAATGTTCCTAAACTCCACACAATCGGAAAAGTATTGCACCCTATGCTGCCACCATGTAGTCATCAATTAAATGTATGATTGAAATACCCGTTGTGGTAGACTTGTATAGTTGTGAAATATTGCTCTGCTCAGGGTCTATGCAGGAATCCTGAAGTCAAGTGCAATACCTTTTAAGACCCTTTTTAAGACCCTTTCCATACATTTTAAGACCTCATCGCCACTTGGAGTTTTAACCGGTTAAGTTGGCGACACACTTTACCTCACATTGACTATACACAGTATTGATTGCCCTTCCTTCTTATCTTCCAACCATTTGGACGCAAACTTGCATTTCACCATAACGATGTTGTTTAACAACCGGCGTAAACGGACCTTGGCGCGCTATCAAGCAGTGAGCGTGCGATGTCCTGTTCAGATGACGTCAAACCCAACGGGATGCCATAAATAAACTACACAGAATCACACTACACACCTACGCAATGATTACATTCAGGCAGACTGTAGAACACAACCTCTTTGGACCAATTATATACTTATTGAAAACAAGCTACAAAATGTAATACCTTGGAAAATGCTGTTTAATAGCCTTAATTTTCGCTAAATTTATTTAACAACTTGTAATACTTTTTAAGACCCCGCGGACACCCTGTCTGCTTCACATCTGCTCTGATAGTTCACTTTATTAGTCAAATTCATGAGAGATGTTTACCTGTGAGTTTGAACCTTTGACAAGATGGGGGGACATTCCAGAGGACATTAAGGTGCCGCTGGGTGGCAGGTTTTTACTGGTCACAGAGGCCCATGAGAAAGCCTGTGAAAGAAGCAGTAATGCATTGTTAACAACAATTAACAATCAACACCTTACTTTAAACTTTGGTGGGTATGTTAATGTCTTCATTGAAATCTCTGTTGGATTGGGAGATAAGCTACAGCAACATTTGTTTGGTGGTTTAAGATATCAGCAGGGCTGACATTGTAGTCAGTAGGGATGGGTACCGAGCCCCGGTATTAAACGGGCCCGGGGCTGAATTATTAAAGACCGTGGTACCGTTAAGCTCCGACGTTAACGGCCTTTTTATCGGTAGCCTACAATTCTGTCATCAGATTATTTAATACGATTTGTTGAAACATTGTCGTTTCTTTTGATGTGAAATATTATTAATTTAAATAAAAAGCAATGTTAATTTTGTTTAGTTAGTTTACCTTATAAGTACCGTTAAAAGAACGGATCGATAAGCGGTATCGATAAAAGTAGTAGTACCGTTAAAACCTTAACGATACCCATCCCTAGTGGTCAGTTAGTTGTTGGATATACTGTCTTGCTGGTGTTACTTTCATAAAAAGGTCAAATTTGTTCTTAATACTTTATTTTCAAGGGCAGGAAGTGAATGTGTTTGTGTGAGAGAAAGAAACAGGTGTTGCTCTATCCACACATCAGGCTCACCTTGGGAGGCTCCTGTGTGTTTGGTGGAGACTCCACAGGGGCCGGTGACGGGGCTTTCTCCTCCATCTCTTCCAAAACCTTCTCAACGACTTCAGGCTTGACTTCTTCTACCTTGGGCTCTGGTTCCGGCTCTGGTTCGGGCTCTGGAGCCGGCTCCTCCATGGGCTCCTCTACTCCATTACTACACAGCACAAATCAACATGAAGGTCACTTCCACAGGTAAAATAAGTATAAAAAGCTAAATGCTTTATGTATATTTTAAGGGTAAAACATCCGAATATATATTATGAGATAGTTGAAGCTCTGACGTACGTGACAGGGTGAGGTTCGTAGTAGGTGGTGTTGGGGCTTTCTTGAAGTGGCTCAGGTGACGGCTGCCTCTCCTCCGGCTCCTCTTCAACTTCCTCCTCTGATTCTAAGTGATAGAAACCAAAACAATTTTGAAATGATTTGCTTTAGTTGCTCGTGATAAACCATGAAAACATTCGTTTTTTTATTTTAAAAACCTGGTGTGTTTGGGATATTTGTGAACATATTACCTTCATCAAGCTCTGCTTCAGAGTCTCCAAAAACCTCATCCTCGTAACGGAAGATGTCATTGTGGACGTAGAACTTGTTGGCCACTGAACCCTATAGTGAGAATTTCTAAATCATTAAGAGGGATTTTCTTTAAACTGAACCAATTAGATGTTATTGTTACCAGACTGTGAAACCAGACCTTACATTTTTTTTCTTTTTGTGACCTATTTCAGTTTAGAAAAACAACTGAACTAAAAACTGTAGTTGAGCTAAAGATGCACTGACGGTGACCAGCTGATCAGTCTCATATTTTATTTTTACACACATGGCATGATGCTAGAACATTGCACTTGCAATACATCTTGGGAAATAATTATTTTTTTAATTCTCACTCAACTCTCAAATATGTATGGCAACAGTACTCAGAAGCAGAGGGAATCACCTCTGGAGCAAGCACGAAAGTTTGCATGAACTTCCTCATGGGTTGACCATTGTTGGACAGTTCTCCAAGGACTTGCACCACCACGCCGTCACTCAGTGTGGCATGAGCATCCACGTGCCTGATCTTTGTGTGGCACTCACTGAACTGCAGGGACATGACCTTCTTGTGGATTTCCTAAGAGTTGCAGAGACAAATTGACAAAAAGACAAATTAATTTGGGGAAAGAGAGGATACATCTGTAAAAATAACATTGCATTAGATCATAGAATATCATTTATATTGAGGATTTGCCAGTTAGCAATGTTCTGAGGTCAGTCGGTGTGCTGTTTACATTCACTTTCATTATTCAGCACATCCTTGATAGCAAGTAATAACACATCTTTACACCAAACTGCAAAAAAATCGATATATGGTCAATCATGTCACTATTGTTTTCACCAGCAATTATTCTATCCTTAAATTAACTATTTACTGAGTGCCATGATCTACATTTAAAAAATACTAATTGTATCACTGTTATTTGTAATTCTATACAAGACACCTACTAGACAGAATTGTTTATGTGAATCTTCATTACTTGGTCATAGCACTTACCGCTTGACCGTAAACTGCTTCTGCAAGCTTCCCACTTGGGTCAAGTCCTCCATGAACATAAGAAGAATTCCTCCCATAAAACCTAATGACACAGATATACGACAGTTAAACAGCAATGCAAACACTTACAGAGTTAGTGCCTTGCAACTTATTTGGGTGATTACCTGTGCAGGAAGTCTGGTGCCTTATTTAACAGTGTGTAATACTGCCTCACAAACTCCCGCCCTACAAGCAGGGGACTTGGCTTCTCCATCACCATTTCTTTGGTAAACAATATTAAGTGCTGAAACAGAAGACAGACAAGGGATTAATTGTTATACCGCCATTAAGAACCTCAAACACACACACACTTGGTTGACATTTTATAAATGCACATTATTTGAAGAAAAAAAAAATACTGTCCTGTCAGAAACCCTACATTTCTGAAGGCTATTTATTTATTATTCTATGCATTTAGCATTTGTTCAAGAGGTGTGGACTACACTTTAAGGTCATTTGCAGGCTGTAGTGTATGGTGCTGGTTAATTGTATTGCATTAGGTCATCCATCTGAACAATTGAGCTTCATAAAAGGTTGGATTTGTTTCAGAGCTTAAGTATAAGACTGCATTAGTTTTGGTGGGACGCACCAAACGAATTGACAACTGAATGTAGAAGATAATCACATGATTTTGACTTCAGGCCATTTTAAGGAAGTTCATACGAGTACTCGTGAACGTTTGCTGATCAACAACATCGATGTTTGGGCAGCCAGAACATGAAGTACGAGAGGTGTTTCACGTCTCCTTTTGAACAGAACGAGGTTATTTGTCTTTTTAGGCCCACCGTTCATCCGACCCACATCAATCACATTTAGCAGACGCAAGACAGCTGACTGTTTAGCTAGCTGCCTGGCTAACACAACTGCTAACACACAACTGCGCCATCACGTTCATCCAATGAGACAAAGAGGGAAACCGGCTGTAGTAAGGAGACTAATGCAGGTGTTAACGTTTGGAAACGGAGAACGAATCGAATTTAACTAAAAATTAAAATCCTACATATCAAAAGTATCCATCGCATAGGTGTGTTACACACATGTGTGCAGCCCTTTGTAGCTAGGCATACTGTATAAATTAGGCCTTTTCATGTCTATGCTAACAACTATTTCTCACATTGTAATCAGCCCTTTGACATTACAGATGTATAATGTGCATCCCCGTCATATCAATTATGTACCGACATTGACAGCAAGAAAAACGTCAGCTAGACTGTGAAATATAGGAATGAATATATAATCTGAACAACCGGCCTATTGGCTGTAATCTTGAAATGCTAACGCTAACCCAGTACACAGAACAGCAACGGCAAGCTTGCGACATGCTAGTTAGCCATCATTAGCATAAGCTAACTTGTGGCGTCGTTGTTTTTCCTTCATCCGGCTGTCACTTTGCCGGAGCACCACATTACTAGAACCACATGGTTATTGTCCGTTTACACAGAAAATGCCACAACTGTCAAGATGTTACTTTGATGACACTTCCACACACACAAGTCGGACGCTAATTGCAAGAGAGGGGAAATGAAACCATAACGATGAGGTGATGTTAGCCATCGTGGTGCACCAAAAAAGCATGTCAATGTTATGCCAATGAGGCAAACATTGACCAAAAACGACAAACGTATATCTTATTGCATCAAAACCAGTAGAACCCATAGGTAATTCAGAGTTACTCAAAGTTTTTAATAAATTACCCTACACTCAAAACTGAACCATTATCAATGAAACAAGTTGAGGGCTAATGCTAGCTCAAAAAAAACAAAGGAAGGCAAATTTGACTAATTTAACAGACACTCAAAGCCAAATAGCTAAGAGATACAGTAGCGACACCTCTAATTGACAACTTTAAATGAGTACTACCGGTCTGGCGTGCAGTCGTGGTTTCGATCAGACAATGCAGCTAACATTAGCTGGTAGCATGCCAGCGGTCTCATAGCTTAGCTTGGAGGATGGCTACTTACCTTATGAAAGACCTATCTATGTAGACAGAATTATTGGTAATAAATATCTACGAGTGACCAGCAGTACACTGTTCTGGAATATCCCAGGTGTGTATAATGATATTTCCCCTCGTTTGACTACCTAACAGTTTATGATCTCTGCTGTACCAGAGATTGAAGATTTAAAGTGATAGGTTGTATTTATTGTTTCACCCCTGCAATCCGGGGCAGGGAACCCCCATCACAAAGAATCAGCCAATGGACTGTTTACACTAGGCAACATAAATTATGACGTCAAACAAATGGCCCCGCCCCCAAAACTTTGTAACGCTGTCTCCACAAAACACTTGACTCTAGCAAAAGGCTATTGATCATCATTGACACTCGTGTTTATTTTTTGAAGAATGCCAAGAAGTAGTAGTAGTTCTTGTGGTATATTTCTTTGGTTTTTATTAAACATATTTACAAGAAGAATGTACATACAAAATAAAATGAAAAAAGGGCATTCAATTAAAGGGAAACTACAAGAAATCTGAACATATTCCCCTACATTCATACAATGGTTTTACTTTGCACATTAAACGTCCAGTTTCAGATCAAAATCACAGTTGGTTGGTTGGTTTGTAATAATCAGACATTTCCAATTTCATAACTAGCTCGCTTTTGTAACATGAACATACGTGATTTAGATAGATAGATAGATAGATGGATGGATGGATGGATGGATGGATGGATGGATAGATAGATAGATAGATAGATAGATAGATAGATAGATAGATAGATAGATAGATAGATAGATAGATAGATAGATAGATAGATAGAGATAGATAGATAGATGGATGGATGGATGGATGGATGGATAGATAGATAGATCGATGGATAGATAGATAGATAGATAGGTAGGTAGATAGATAGATAGATAGATAGATAGATAGATAGATAGATAGATAGATAGATAGATAGATAGATAGATAGATAGATAGATAGATAGATAGATAGATAGATAGATAGATAGATAGACAGACAGACGGATAGACGGATGGATGGATGGATATATAGATAGATAGATACTTTAACAATCCCAATTTGGGAAATTCTTTAAAATATTTAACTAAATTAAACTACTGGCCTTTTATGGCTTTCACATACGCTTATGTATATAAATGTACACAGAGTAAAGACTGCAATATTTTACTCAGAAAAAAAGTTGGAGTAAAACAGTATCAAAACATAAATGCAAAGAGTTGCATGGTGAAAGAAGGACAAGCTGTACCCAACTAAAGAAAATAGGACCTTATGTCACCTCATGATCATTGCAGCTGCAGAGACTTGTTGTTTGAGTGAATGTCAGACATTAGTTATTCATAAAGCGAAAAATAACCTTTCTTTATCAAACTGTCCCTCAAAACAATGAATATGACTCATTCATTGGATCTGCTTGAATTCTAAAAATGCATCCAATGAAAATAATTAATCCAAATAACAGTTATCAGACTTCTATATTCTATACAGACAGTCACCGTTGGGGGTCAGCCATGAAGCAACACCTGCTGCCCAATTGCTTTGTTTGATATGCCAAACATTTGTGACGAACAAGAATTGTGCTTTGATGGATAGTACATTTAACAACTTGAAGGCATAGTTCATGAGGTTTTTAGTAGTCTTGTCACTGGTTTATAATAATCAAGCTTTTACAAGTCTGGATGTTTAGTGCCACCAAGTGGTCAAACAAGTGTTGTGTCTGATACTGTGGATCAACAGGACCATTCATGCTTCAGTTTGGTAACAAAGTAAAGTATTATCACCACCACTTCCAATTAAATACAATGACATTTGGAGAAATATAAAATAAGCCTATGTCAGTTTTTGATGCTCTGAAGAGTGAAATTATGGGGGAAAACAGTGTTTTCTGTGATAGCACTTTAAATAACTAAAGGTAATTTACACTTTGAGGGTGGGTTTAGAGAAATCTATAGAAACTGCTTAATTAAAAGATTGTTTACTGATGGTTGTGACCTTCCTTTTCTAAACATTATAGTTAGCGAATCAGACTCCCTCTTTCTATGGGCTATTTGCTTTTAATGTCAAGTTACAAGCAAATAACCTGCAGCATTAATGATTTATTCAGAAAGAAAACTCTAACAGCCCCATGCTTTGTTGCTCTAAAGAAATGTACTCTTTGAACACCAATCTAACTAGGAATTTGTGGTTTTATATCTCAAACTCCTGTCCAACCTTTTAAAAAATTACTTTAAAACAGTTTCAATTTCCCCATCTGTTGTGTTGTCATGGCAACCGCTGAACCAAACATACAGATATTATGTAACACTGACGTTTATATTAATCTAAATACGGTACTTAACATATTTTAAAAACCAAATCAAAGGCTAATTTGTTGTCAAAGTGTTAAAAACTATATCAAAAATATACTATGTCAACACGATGGGAAGCTGCATTCTGATCTTTACAAATCAACAAAAACAAACACATCTCTTTATAAAGTGAACATTAAAACAGTTAATTTAAGAAAACACAACATAAATGGAGCAAAAACATATGTAATAACATTTTCCACAGAGGTGTTTTCCATCCTTTCTGCGACGCCATGACTTCTAATGTAATCTGAGTCCCGGACAAATGGGAATTAGTTTTTTTAGGGGAACAGTTCAGGAACAAGATGGCTGTCCTGGGGCAAGAAAAGTGTCTTTCTTCTTCCACATAAACACGGCATCTTAATGCAGCCACCAGTGTCATGTAAATAGCTTATTAGCAACAACTTAAATAGCTTATTAGGGAACAACTTTAAACGCATTAAAGGCATCGCTGTATTAAGGAAGACATCGTTTTTTGAGACGGAATTGAAGATCGGAAAGTTTTCTTAACGGTTTGTTGAGAGTGAACACTAACTTACTATATTAGCACAAGCTATATACGGAGCATGATACCGCTATTAAAACGTCTTGATTTTGATTTGTAAACACCGTGTAACTTTAATGTAGTTATTTAGGGAGTTATTGGACACACTTTTCTAATCAGATTTGTTGTTTTTAGGCGTTTTTAGGTGGTACGGTTAGCCGAAATGCTTGAGCCGTTATAACATTCTACAGTGTTTAGCGTAACTTTTGCAGATGCCCCGCAGTAGATAGAAAACAAATAGCTAACTGGACCATGAGTTCATCCCGAGTCAGACCACAGCAGCTGCCGCAGAGCCAGACTGCCAAGGTGCCGCACAAACTAGACTCAGGCGAGGGGATAGAGATGGAAAACATCCAGCATCAAGACCTGGGTCTCGGGGGAGTCGTAGGCACCCCGTCCCCCCCTTCCAGACAAGCCTGGAGCCGCGACAACCCGGGGTTTGAGCCCGAAGAGGAGATCATGGCAGCCGACTGGCCTCCAGCAAGTCCCGGGAGGAGGTCGGTGTCCACGGCCTCCAGCAGCAGCTGCAGCAGCGGCCTGGGCAGCTTCCCCGGAGCGGGCAGCAGCACCCACATCACCCGGGGAGGACTCTACCCGACCCCGACTGTGGATGCCCGGCAGCAGGACAGGCATCTCCACCGCGGCTATTTGAAGCAGATACTACAAAAGATCAGAAGTTAGTCACCCACTTTGTCAGAGGTGGAAGAAGTACTCAGATCTTGTTATAAAGTAGAATGAAGTAGAAGAGTGTAGAATACTCTGTTACAAGTAAACGTCCAGTATTTACATTTATATACAGTAAAAGTACTCAATATGCAGATTGACCCATTTCAGAATGATATATATTATATGTTTTTGATTATAAATATTGTTGCATGAAAGTGTTATCACAGCTTGTAAAGGTGCATCTAACATAAACGTGTATACTGCAGGGTAGATGGTGAATTTACTCCAGGTGTATTTAAAGTCTTATTGAAGTGTT
Organism: Gymnodraco acuticeps; assembly: GCF_902827175.1. Lineage (NCBI taxonomy): Eukaryota > Metazoa > Chordata > Actinopteri > Perciformes > Bathydraconidae > Gymnodraco > Gymnodraco acuticeps. Next base: position 112,610 of record NW_022990701.1, read on the forward strand.
GGTTATATTTCAAATCATTAGGCCAATTCTGCAAAGTAACTAAAGGTATAAAATGAATGTGGTGGAGACAAAGTACACTACACTCTAAATTGTAGTTACACCTACACTTAGTTACTTTACACCACTGCTCTTTGTACACTTCCTAGAATAGTTCAGCAATTATCTAGCTATACTCTAGCATACTAAAGTTTCAATGCTACTATGTAAGAAAAATAAATCATATTGAGTAAAGCACTCAAAGTCCAGGCTAAAAAGTGCTCCATACATAGCAAAAAGGTAAACATTTATAATAAATAGACATTTATAATCTAACATTTTATAGGGTCACTAAAGAAGAGATTGTTCTATGTCTTTGCTCTAAAATTAATATTTTCAAAACCCCTAGTGTAGGGATTGTGCTCTTTCTAACTCAATAGCTTAGTCTAAGGGAGAAACATACAGATATTTTTAATGCATTATTTATGTAATAATATCTATTGTACACATGCTGACTGACATTTGAATTGCTGTTTTTTTCTTTGCAGTTCTGTGGGGCACAGAGCTGATGGAGGACAGTGACAGCAGTCGAGAGCGGTATCTCAGGAACGTACTGAGGGAGATGGTCACATACATCGCATTCCTCATCACTGTTTGTATCTGTAAGTAAACACTCAAGAATACTGAAATGATAGTTGATCCAAGTGACTCATAGAAAGCACTTAAAATGTGGCACAAAATACGCAGGCCGTGGCACTTTTCTGGTAGCTGAAAAGTTATTTTCCAAGCTCACATTGTATGTTTAATGGTTTTGGCAGCTGAAAATGAATCTGTGACACCAGGGTTACAGCTACAGCACACATTTGATGGCCACATTTTCTGATGGTAAAAAGATCATTGGAATCACATTTAAAATGCATATGATGAGAAAACTTGTGGTAAACTTTCTCTACTCTCTTTTTGCTGCAGTGAAATAAGTGTGGTTTAAGGGTGGATCAGGAAATTATTTCCTGGCAGACTAGATTGAGGGATATTCTGCCAGGCAAAGCTCGACATTATAAGCAGTTTCCAGAATGCTACTAGGAATAGTGCTGTGTAGTGAAACTAAATAAAATTCAACCCAATACTGACTTCTTGTTGTTTTCATCATTCTTTGCATTGTCAAACTAGATTTACAGAACAAACGTACACCAACAACATTAACTACTTGTGATTCTACCGTTGTATGACTGCATTTCACCAACAGCTTGTTATGAAGCAAGTGCTAACAGGAATATCAGTTTTACTTGTGTTTTTTTGCTCTGCAGTGACTTATGGGATGGTGAGTGCCAATATGTACTACTATACCAAAGTCATGTCTCAGCTGTTCCTGGACACACCGCTGTCTGCCGGGGACCCTTCCTCTTTTAGAAGCCTCTCAACCATGGAGGATTTCTGGAAGGTAAAACGCAAATTTCATTAATGTTCGGCTTTGTAAGCTAAGTTGTGACACTAAAAACAAACACAAACAACAGACACATCTCTAATAAAAGGACTAGTAAAAGTACAAGTATACCCTGCTCAACCAAATCTCAAAATATTTAAAAAACATTTTAAGAAGAAAAACACTAGTACAAACATGGACATTCAAAATTCACAATTAAATAAATAAATATAGGGTTTTCTAATTTCTGGCCTCTCCTGTGTTGTAAACTTGGCTCTCCTAACCTTACAGTTCACAGAGGGACCTTTCCTCAAAGGCATGTACTGGGAGGTGTGGTACAACAACAAGAGCCTGCCAGAGAATCAGAGTCTCATCTACTATGAGAACCTGCTCCTCGGGGTGCCACGGCTCCGACAGGTTAAAGTCCGCAATGAGTCCTGCTCCGTCCACGAAGATCTGAGAGGCGAGATTCAGGACTGCTACAACATGTACACCCCGTCCAACGAGGACACGGCCTCCTTTGGCCCCAAGAATGGAACTGCGTGAGTCCATGCTTTTCATTTGATAGGGTCTGATTACCAGTTTGAATGGGACTGAAGCTGTATTAACAAATGTCTACAATATCTTCTTTATTTTGTCTCCTAGGTGGATGTATACAGCAGAGAGTGAGATGGCTGGCAGTGGTTATTGGGGCCAGATATCTAAATATGGAGCTGGAGGATACTACCAAGACCTGTCCCGAACGAGAGAGGAGTCAGCAACCCAACTGCAGTTCCTCAAAGACCATCTGTGGCTGGACCGAGGCACCAGAGCCGTGTTCCTCGACTTCTCCGTCTACAACGGGAACATTAACCTGTTCTGCATCGCCAGGTGAGAATCACTGATCACATCAGTACAATGACAGACCAATGGCGTCTGGTTGGAATGAAATGCAAGAAATGTATGCATTAATGAAACATTATTTAACCTGATTGTCCATCCAACTTTAGTTTGTTTCCAACCTTAATAATAATACTACAAAAGGTTAAACTTTTCTGAAATTGCTGCTATAAATGTGCAGATGAAACATTTGAAAGAGTTTCCTCCTTATTACTCGTCAATCAATTGTTGTTTTTTGACTTATTCTACGGTTAATCTTTTTAAATAAATTGATGAATGCATGACAATTGTTCATGAAAATTCCCTTAAACCCAAGGTAACATCTTTTACAAAACGTTTTTTAAACTTCTGATAGTCAATTAGTCAAAGGAAGTGATCGGTTATTTTAGGCAAGGCAAGGCAAGGCAAGTTTATTTATATAGCACTTTTCAACACAAGGCAATTCAAAGTGCTTTTTTTTAGTCGATTAATGACTTAAATGATTCTTTGATAATCAAAATAGCTGTAAACAACAAAAAAGTTACAATCTGTATATATGTAAATCATATTTTACCCTTACAATAAAATAAAATAAACGTTATATGTGCTTTATTTAGATTGATCTATATAGTGTAAAAGTATCATTGTATGAACACAGGTTGCTGGTGGAGTTCCCTGCTACAGGTGGGGTGCTGACCTCCTGGCAGTTCCAGACTGTGCGTCTGATCCGATACGTGTCCAGCTGGGACTACTTTGTGGGTCTGTGTGAGGTGGCTTTCTGCATATTCATCCTCTACTACGTGGTGGAGGAAGTGCTGGAGATACACATCCACCGCCTGCATTACTTCAAGAACCTGTGGAACTGTCTCGATGTTCTCATTCTCGTGGTGTGTATCAATAGTTGTATTTGGGATTACTAAATGTATTTATGAGTTGAAGTATTTCGCATTGAAATGTATAAAAACGACCAGACTGGGCTCCCCATGAAGCTCACCTTATAGAGCAGGTGCCCTATAACTTAGGCTAAATACTTCAGTGCCTTTCGTTCCTTCTCTCCCTCTTTACTGTCTATCGCAGGGCTATTCAATTAGTTTGGAACGGGGGCCGGTTGATTAAAATGATCCAAAGCAAGGGGCCGGGAAAAAGATGGCATGAAATATGAGCAATCATATTTAGAGCTTCAGATACAGTAAATACTACAACAGCATAGTGGAGTGCATATATTGTGTTTAATTAAATCAAACAACATAGCCCCAAGGCCTTTATAGATCTAAATGGCAAGTTCAGAACTCAGTAGGCCTACATGTGAATCTAATTTAACCATCATTTAATTTGATTTAATTTAGGTGAAATTATCTAATCATTCACACAGAGATGCAATAAATGACAGTTTGTCACTACAGTAGCTAGTAGGTGGGTTCGAAACCCGAGCCCGCTGAAGTTTTCAGGCAATGTCTTCCCGTCTATCTCTCAATGTAACACCCTCTCTGGAATAAAGGCACTCTGGCCCAAAAAAAATCATATCATCCCGGGGCCGGATTTGGCCCGCGCGCCGCCAATTGAATAGCCCTGGTCTATCGTTTTTCCTTGTTTATTCCATATTTTTACATTACACTTTCTAGAATTTGGTGGTTTTTAAATAATTAATTGAGGATTTTAGTCATTGGACGCCTGGATCTTAAGTTATTAGAGAAAAACAGTTGAGCAAACATTAGTGGCAACTCTGTTCATAGCCGTTTCGGGACGTTTGTTTTCCACTGTGCTGTATTCGAGAAACACAGATCTTTTATTGAAAACTTGCTTAAATCAGTGTTTTAAATTTCGTTTTAATAACCCAGTTTTTTTGTTTCTGAGAGGAAACCTCGGCAGATAATTTATCTCCTGGTTAAAACATGCCTGAATGAACAATGAAGGTATCCTAACCAGGAGAAGCTGATCGCAGAAAATTGACCGAGTTTTTTCTTTCTCCGTCTGCTCTTTTTTCAGTTGAGTGTTGTCGCCATCATCATGAACGTAACGCGAACAGCCATGGTGGGCGACCGGATGAAAGGCCTGCTGGAGAATCACTCCGCTCACCCCAGCTTTGAGGCTCTGGCCACCCTGCAGGTCCAGTTCAACAACGTGGCTGCAGTCATCGTCTTCTTCTCATGGGTCAAGGTAGACATTCTTAATGTTGATCCATAATTACTCCAGAGACAGAACAGTGCAGAGGTTTTCATTTGGTGTTTTTCAGCTGAGGACTCATTTGACGTTGCCTTTGTTTCAAACTTCTGTTATCCTCGATATGTTAAAGATCGCTCAGTGAAATGTATTACAATGATAGTAGAATATAATACATAAAATCCAATAATATGAATTATATCCGAATAGAATACGCATTGAACATCAATTTAATAAACGGCAACTAACAAAGTATCAGGCTACATTTTAAAGTGCTTTTAAGAGCACACACACACACACACACACACACACACACACACACACACACACACACACACACACACACACACACACACACACACACACACACACACACACACACACACACACACACACACACACACACACACACACACACACACACACACACACACACACACACACACACACACCACACACACACACACACACACACACACACACACACACACACACACACACACACACACACACACACACACACACACACACACACACACACACACACACACACACACACACACACACACACACACACACACATTAAGTGTGAAGTGTTTCACTTTTAGTGCATAAAAAGGTAAATAAAACACAGAATTTGATCATGGTATTTCAAATAGTAAAATGTGTCTGATATATATATATGATGTATAAACAATTTTAGATGTAAAAATCTAAATGTAATTGGTCGCTCGTTTTGTAAAAGAAAGAAAATTAAAACCTAAACAAATTACTTAACCGGAAACTTTTAACAGACTTTGAGGATCAGTGCCACAGTGGAACATAAAAACCCAACTACTATAAGGTCGACTAATGCTAATATTTTCTCATCCTCTCAGCTCTTTAAGTTCATCAACTTCAACAAGACCATGAGCCAGCTGTCGGGCACCATGTCGCGCTGTGCCAAGGACCTGGTGGGCTTCGCCATCATGTTCTTCATCATCTTCCTGGCCTACGCTCAGCTGGCATACCTGCTGTTTGGAACACAAGTCAACGATTTCAGCACTTTCCAGGCCAGCATGTATGTCTTTCAAAGCACAGTGCGCACATGTAGCAGTACCTGTCATGTTCCCTGATGAATATATGTGTTGTTTCTGTTTTTGTAGATTTACTCAGTTCCGCATCATCCTGAGGGACTTTGAGTTCTCAGAAATAGAGGAGTCGAACCCCGTGCTCGGACCGATCTACTTTACAACCTTTGTCTTCTTCATTGTCTTTATTCTCATGGTGAGTAGAGTGTCCTGTGGTTGTTTACATACAGTACTCCCCCTCCCTGACACAATAACACCTTTCCCATTCTCTCTCCATACAGAACATGTTCCTGGCCATCATCAATGACACCTACTCTGAGGTGAAGGCCGACATGTCCCAGCAGAGGTCTGAGATGGAAATGACAGATCTCATTAAGAAGGTATTGAGCTACGTGGAATATTCATTTTGTCCGGTCAGATTCAATCCATTGAATCAACAGAAGCCACCACCATGGCAATAAGATCCAGAGCCCACTCCAAATATTGCAATTTCTGGGGTCTGGTTGTTTCTTCTTACCGATACAGATATTGGAAAATATGTAATAGAAAAGATATTAGAAAAAATAAAGAATATTAGAAAATGTCAGTGTTTTTTCCCGGGAAAGGTGGCAGTGGAGTTGTTTTCTCCAACCCTTAGATGCATAAGTGGGTCTTTTTTGACCCGGTGAGGTGGTTTTCTTGAAGTATCTTTGTAATTACATTTTTTTATCATTTTATATTCCAGCTTTTCCTCAAAAAACATGTTTTGGATATCATGCCATTCACATTTTTAATTTACATTTTAAGAAATTGTAGTTTTTGTATTACTACCCCATGACCCGCATGCATTTTCTATGGCATCCTATGGTTCACATTCACTGTAGACCACACAG